>NC_134373.1:19435000-19587000 GCF_035582795.1 Mycteria americana
CCTTTTCTTAAAGTCTAGCTTTTCAAAAGCAACTAGGAAGAAGGAAGAGCGAGAAATAAGTCTGGGAGTCCCAGATACAGCCTTTTTAGAAAGTGCTATGGGTCTTGTCTCCAAAACTCATCTGAAGTGCTTCGGGTACAAGAAGTTAAAATACATGGTCTCTTGAAAATCTTGGCACAAAGCTTCAGCAGGAAAGTTCAGTCAAAGCAGGGAACGTGCACTCCTTGTGGACCTGGCTGGTGAGTCAATCAAGCACTTCTTCCCTAGTACCGCAGGCATGGAATATTAATAGAAAATCCATCTTAAAAATAAACAATAATTTAGAATAAAAGAAAGAGGTACTGAAACACGAGGGGCAGTACCTGCTGTGGAGATATCTCAGCTCCACCACCTCACTGTCACATGCGTGACCAAGAGTGGGCTGAAGAGCCGAGGGTGGGCAGAGCGCTGCTCTGTGCCACCCTTTCCTGCTGATCCGTCCAGCCACAGCAGTAGATGGTCTTGATGAGTTGCATGAAATGCAAAGTACATGAACTTTTAAGGTTTTTTTTATTTAAACCTTTTCAGAAGATTAAAAAACCCAAACCTTTCACATTTTCAAACACAGCCTCTCCATTTCCACATCAGGACACCATCGGTCAATGTCTTGCTCCTACCTGTTGAGTTCAAGGCTAGCCTGCAAGACTGAGACTCATCTCAGACTGTTACATGAGGTATATGTGGCCCCAAATTAAGCAATCAGTCATTGTACCATGCACTCTCATTGTTCAAAAGCCATTGGGAAGCTCAAAGCTGAAATCAAAGACACTGCAAAACCTGTCACCAAATATCAATGGTGTTAAACTTTCTTGGGGTTTTGTGTATTCCCAGCATCACCCAGTTCCATTTAGTTAGCTGAAAGAGCAAATACCTGAAATGAGTCTGTTCCTCACTACTCAGCTTGAAAGGAGTGCATGAGAGAGAGTCTATATTTCTAGCAGAAGAAAGTACTTGAATTTTTATTTGTCATTTCCCTGATAGTTTTCATTTATACACTCAGACCTCCTGTATGTCTTCAAGGTATTGTCATGCTGCAAAATTAAAACTAAAATCAACACAAGTGATTACTTGGATTAGACTATTTTATTCTAACCAAACCCTTCTAATGCTTATTATAAGTTTCAAATATGTGTTGTCAGAGAAGGTGCTTCGCTGACACACACCCTGCTGCACAGAATTGGTGGGACTGTGCTACCAAACATTTCTCTGCCTTGTAACAAACTTAGTTTTGCAAGATTTTGCAGCAGTGAGGATTTAGTTCACACTGCAAGAACTGGAAATGTAATTTGCCCCCATGCAATTGCATTTGAGCCTCCAGAAGCTTGAGCAATGGGACTAGAAAAGATGTTTTATTTTTGCTCCATATTTAATATGTTGTCTTTCCGTTTGCAGTGCCATAACCATGCAAAGAGGTAGAGAATATTTTCCCATGATTGTCTGTGTTTAGTTCCTCCAGTACAAATACTGAATTCTTGTTTCTTAATTTTTACAGGTATTGTAGCAAATTGACAAATAGACATACTTCTGCTAATAATGATAGGTAAGGAAATTTTAATTGAGTCACAAAAAGACAAATTTTTGAAATTTAAATAACAGTAGCAGAACTCTAATTGTAAAAATTATGCCATTGTAGTAAGAAATGGAAATAACAGCATGTGATCTTCTACCCTAATAAGATGAAAGGATAACCCTTGTATTTTAAACAGCAGACATTCTATTTGTCATTTTTGCATGAACAGATGTATTTTAGTGAATGACTTCATATAACAGATATACCTGCAGAAAATGTAAGGTCTTTGAAGGACCTGACAAACAAGGAAATGGCAATGTTCTCTAAGTATTTAATTCACTGGGGTTTGACTGTTCAGTTCTGAGTTACAAAGAGAGTTAATTACCTCTTATTTTCATCTGAAGTGATATCCAAATGTTCTGGTCAATAATTCATCACCTTCTAACAAATACATTATTTACATGGAGGTAACAAGGATAAATAATATGCAAGACGAACACACGATCAGAAGTGGGATCTTTCTTTTTCTGTTCTCTACGCTGATATCGCTAAGGCAGTATCAGGCAGATGTGTTTGGGTCACCTAATTCTAATTTGGTCTCTGGACTGAATCAGCTGTTCCCCACTGCAGAAGGCACTGGGCTGGCACCTTCCAGCTCGGTATATGTGGCGTATAGGCCTGAACTGGAAGATTTGGCTCTGGAAAGTAAATCCTTCCCGCACTGAAGCAAATGGGAATGTCATCACTGACTTCATGGGAACAACCTGCCGTTGTGGATCTTAGATAATTTCTGAATTGTTTGAAACTCAGGGGAAAAAGCTGACACATGCTTTTCCAGTCTGGACCTGGGCGGAGTCATGAGACACAGCCCTAAAAAGCAGAGATTTGCTCTAATTTTTCACCTGAATTGTCATTAAGACCTCATCTTTGCTAAAATGAGATTTTTATACCCTATCTTCTTTCACCCCTTTTCTTAATATATTTCTACTTTGCAGAAACTGTATTTTTCAAAATGCAGTAATTGATAGCACGGGGGAAAGGAGATCTCTGCTTTCGTACCTCCTTATAGGCAGTTTTACGAGATAGCCATATACATATTTAGCATCGCTACCCATGCCACTCTTTGTTATCTGCTAAGCAGAACATGTTATTTTTCCAGCAACATATAAAGCAGGCAAATGGCTGCTCATCATCTTTTTTTCAAGAATGTTGTACATACAATTCTCTCCTGGCTAATAGCTCCTTCTATTGTCCATGATTTATCATTGTCAGGATTCTTCATGTTTCCTCCTTACCTATTTTGCTGGAAATCTGTCCGTTTTAAAAGGACAGCCTGGATTTAATTAGCCCATGCAGCATATTCTCGTGTAGGCTAAAGCATATATTGTTTTGGAACATATAAGAGTGTAACTTTCACTGGTATGTTTTTGCTCCAATTCTTTCTCTTTCTCTCTCTCTTTTTTTTTTTTTGCCTCTTCTAAACCACTATAAAGTAAGTATCAAAGGTATCCTGGGTAATTAGCCATTACAGTACTGTCACAGAGGCTTCTGCAGTCAATACAGAGATAATTTGGGCAATGGTGAATGACAGCGTTGTCCAGACTTTTGGGATAATCAAGGACACATCCAGCTATACCAGACACCTGTCAGACCCATGAATCATTTCAAGTAGCTTTGCAATAGCCAGGCAACTCGAGCAAAGACAAACATTCCAGCAGCACGCAGCCGCGGGAAAGATACTGCTCCTACCAGAAACCGTTTACCTGCTCATCGCTGCAGGCCTATCATTCAAAGCAGAAGAGGGACCGCACACCTTTGTCTGATTTCGGAGGGGGTGCTCATTGGTAACGTTATCTACTGTAGAAAGAAGAAGTCGGAAATAGCATACACTACATGTGCACACGCACATTCCTTAGAATTACTGGAGCAAAAAGAGCAAGGGGAAAGGTTATACAAAAAACCCAAAGACTGAAGTAATCTTGCTAAATGCAGTGTGACCTCTTTCAAATAAGAGGCTTTGCACTGTTTACATCAGCCTGAATTTACTAGTTGCCTATTTTCTAGATCTTGCATACATATGGTGAGACCGTTATTCACCCTAAATGTGCATCAAGATTAATAAGGAGCTAGAAAACTCCCTTGCACCTCCCTGTTGCTGTCACCTTATTGATGTACTTGCATTGGAGAGCTGAAAGAAAACAAACCCGGCGCTGCACTTCGATGTCCTGGGGAAGACCTGTGGGCGAAGTCTGGAGGTGTGGGTTTTGGGCTTTGCCGTTCCACTATCACCTGCCTGGCTGTGGGCGAGCTTCCTCCAGCCTCTGCGGTTTGGATTCCCCATCCAATTAGGCAGTCTTCTTTGCAAAGCATGCTGACATCTATCTGTTGGATTAAGTTATTCTCACCGCTTTGCAGGTGGGTGGGGGTTGCTGCTTTGGCTAGCAGGTTGGCTCGCAAGGATGAGTTAAGATGAAGGGAAAACAGCTGGTGGGATGAGGTGAGCTAGTTTCCCTTCCCCGCTGGAGGTGACCACAGGTAATGGAAGTGAGCAAGGACTAGCCCAACTCAGATGCAGACAGTGTGGGTTTTGCTGCACTCTGCAGGCAGTGAAACCATACGGAATTGCTCCTAATAATGCCATAAAAATGCTATAATTATACCATTCTGTAAAGGAGATTTCTGAACAACTGTGAGGTATCTGCCATAGAGATATCTGCTATAGACTTCTTTGAAATGTCATTCTTCACGCTGGCATTGAAATTGTTTGCGTTTTCCTTTCTATCTTTTGTATGGCAGTGGATGGGAAAACGTGCTATTAAGACCGCAGGGTAGCAACTGAAAAGCTTTGTTAAGCTCCATCCGAGAGTCTAAAAGCAAAGCAGTGCTGGCAGAGAGGACTCCTGAAGGCTGTTGCTGGTGAGCGGAGGGGTGGCACGGGAGGAGGAGCTGGGCTGGGAGGCACGGAAAGCAGTCGGTGATCTGGCAGAACGCAGAGATTGATTTGCTGCGAGTGGTGCGAATGCAGCAATTGCTTTTGGAAAGCAAGAGGAAGAATTACTGGTGAGACATCAGAGGTTGTGACTGACAGATTGGTAGCTTTCCAGTGACAGACTAAGGGTCGTTGAAGTATTTGGGGAGAAAGAGCGAGCCCACCACAGAGAAAATGCCATGCGTTGAGGTTGCTTCTCATTATGAAGATGAAGAATTGCATCTTGAAAAGTTGACAAGAGATGTTGACAAACTGTTGCTGCGTCCTCTAAACTTGCATTTGCCTTTGTCCCCTGCTTTGGCCTTTTTCTCTCCCACCATTCCCAGCTGCCGCTGCAGTTCAGTGCCACTGTCACTTAGCTCTGAAGTTTGGGTAATTTAGGAACCCATGCTCCTTTCTTAGCAATGAAGGTCTTCCTCTCATTTCCATACACGGGTATATTTCTTTGTTGTGATACTGAGTGTGGTAGATTGCCAGCTTCTAGAAATCCTTGTTTGTGGAGGATAGTCACTCAGGGCAGTCAGGTACACTTTAATAAAGCAGTGTATTTGAGCCCACGTACTCCCACTTGATTTCTGAGTTCTCCTGGCATCAATTGCTGGTAGTTCTGTACTGACCTACAGTGTTCCTAATCCATAAGGGATTGCCCACGCTGTTTTGATATAATGTTGGTTCTTTCATAAGTCTTTGCTTCGGTGATTAAATGCTTGAACACATACAAAAATATCAGATCCAGTTTTCCTTTTGTGGCATGGTGCCTTCTCAGGTTTGTAATTCTATGTGCCAGTGGAAAATGATGTAGCTGTTAGCGACTGCGGCATCCTTCCAGTTGTGTTGGCCCCTTAGTGTCGCCATTTGCATTGTTAAATAATTTGATCACTGATAAGAGGGAGTAGTTATTGACTGGAATAGGCAGCAATAACAGCTCCCTCACTATATCTATTTGTTTTGTAGGTTATTTCTGCTATTTCAATTTCCCAAGTTTATGTTCAGAAAGATGCTGTTGAGTTCAAATATCCAGTTGAGGATTTGATTTATTTTGAAATTCTTTTTAGCATCTCATAGTAGCAATCTCTTCAGATTGTCACCTACCCTGTCATCCTCAAGCTTTCTTTCAGTATCTTTATGGAACTGTTCGGACCTTTTTTTGCTTTAAAATAATCTCTAGCTGGTTAATTGCAATTCATTTTCCCTGTGCTATTCTTCAAGCATTTGCAGCTTGTGCAGACCTCCAGAACCAGAATTCTCCCTGCAGCCAAAAAGCCCTGTGCATGTTCATTATTTCTGTGCTGAAAGCACTTCACTAATTTTGCCATGTTGCAGCAGGGAACCTTTATTTGCTTTTATACCTGGCTTTGCACAGTTGTGTTCATTCATAAATGTGAAAACTCACTTCTCTTACTTCCTCAACTGCACATATAATTCTTCCACTGGAAACCCTGTGCAACCTGTCTGGTTATTTTTAGCTCTTTATGCAAATTACCTCTCTTAAATACACTGCTATCATATGATAGGTTCTCTAGGGCTGTTACTGTTCTCTATTCTTGTGGTTTGATTCCAAGCAAGATTACTTCAAGTCAATGGGTCACTCTTTGGACTGGCAGAGCCCTGTCAAGTACAAATAGAAATGGTCCTGAGGAACTCATTGCCACAGGATATCCTGGAGGCCAAAATTATAAATGAGTTTTAAAAGTGATTAGACAAATTCACAGATATTTGAGCAATTTGGTAATTATTAAATGAAGTGAGCCAGAGAAAACATTCAATACAGCGAGTCCATAAACAGGTGATTACTGGAAACTGGGTTAATATAGCTGAGGAAAAATGACTCTGCACTTATCTTATACTTTATACTCCCTTCCTAAAGAACCAGAGCTGTTGGAGAGGAAGTACAGATACAGGTGGACATCTGTCCTAACCCAGTTTATCCTTTCAGGCAACGCTTGTGGCCTTTGGATTCTTGTAAGATCAATTTCAGAAAAAGGCTTATCAAAGACACATTAAATCTGACCCAAAGTATCCTAAAAAATTAGAAGAGTTGCTACAGCACTATGTCTTGTCTGAGCATGGGCAGTTGAGTTACTGCGTCTGCAGCAACGGAGGAGTCTCAATAATAGACACGCTCCCCCCAGTCATTATGTGATCTCCCATCAGGAACAGGTTCAAAGGTCCCCAGGAAATGAGAGACTACGCCTCCTTAGGGTTATAGTAATCTCTAACCCATCAACACATGGGAAGGATCTGGCCCTGCACCTTTAGCTCAATTAAATCACATAAAGGCTTAACTATCTACTATTGCTTTTTCATAATCCACTTTAATTGTCATTGATTTGTATGTTCAGAAAGTGCCCTGAGCTGACCGAAGTGTTTCTTGTGTGTTTGCAGCTGACCGCCTGCTCTGCAGTCCTCGAACCGCTCTACTCGGGGTCCCCGCGAAAGCTTTTCCCGGGTAAGACCTCTGTGTTCTCCAGGCAGGGTTGTGCTTGCAATGCAAGGATTACACGAGGCCGGTCCCTTCTGTACCTGTGTTCGGCTGTCAGGTTGTTACCCGCTTCCTGGCTTCCATTCGCCAAGGTCATCCACGCTTATAAAAACGAACAAACGTATTTTAACAAGATGAAATGGCAAACAGTTATTTAATCAATTATGCAGGAGCAGATTTATTACTGACAACTATCTGGATAACTACATCCCACAAAAATCACATTTAACCAAAAGGACATATAACTTATGGTTATGCAGAAAGAAATAGCGTTTAATTGCTTGAACTCTGTGGAGTCTCCACTATTCCAGTGGAGACTCCAACGTGATCAAGAAACAATTTAACATGTGCAAATATATTTCATGTTCTACGGCTTGAAACTTTCCATTTTAATTTACAGTTAATCTGCTGGGCATTTGAATAATACACATTTTGATGTTTAAGAAGAAATTTGCTGTGTTTTAAACATTATTGGGTACTTTGTTGATTTAATATACAAGGTAAGTTAACTGGAGAAAATGTCCATGCAAATAAAGGAGGGATCAAAAGGACAGCAAGGTTGGTTTCTCCTAAATATCACGTGTCATGGTGACCAGGCATATATTGGGCTGATTGAGCATGGTCCCTGCTAGATCTGTAGTAAGGACAAAGCCTTGCACAACACAGGCAGCCCGCAGCAGAGCTGTAAACAAGACAAGAAGATGGGTAGTTTAGTTGTGTGAAATGGTTAGGATTCAATTTGAGTAAGCTGAGGCACTACTGGGCATTTTGATGAGACCAGCTCATCTTGATTACGTACAGACACCCCAGTGCCATCCCTGTGGCCGCAGGCAGACAATTCTCCGGTCGGGGCAGCTGTGAAGGGATCAGCTGGTTTGTGCCTCCAGGTGCAGAACCTGGTCCGAAACATGAGTCGGAGGTTCGAGAGCAGATAGCAAATACGTCAGTAAGTGGGACCAAAGGCAACTCGCATCTCAAGAGGGAGCGTGACTGCCACAGGCACCTCCTACTGAAAAATACAGCTGGGACAGTTAGGTGTCTGGAACATCGTCTTCTGTGGTAGCAGAAAATCTCAGTGGATAGTTCAGATTACTTACCTGAGTCTACAGCAAATATTAATTAATGCAGCTTGATCTTACTTCTGCTGGTAATGGCAACATAACGAAAGAAGGGAAACACTAAGAACAGGGAAAATTTAATGAATTTTTTTGAGTACCTATCTCTTAAAAAAAAGATAGTTACTCTCACAATGATGAAATTGAAAGCAAAAGTACAGAATATATAATTTCTGGTTAGATAGTAGAAAAAGATATTGCATTTCATTAGAGAACAGAGAAGTTTAAATATTAGGGGGAAAAAAATGTACAGCTCCAGACACAGAAAAACAGTAGACTTGGCTGTGTAGGAGTTTTTCTCAGGAGATTTCTGAAAAAGGAGAGATAACCATCTCTCAGGGATGATCGAGAGCAGTAACTTCCAACATTTTGCAATTTTTACAAGACTTCATCACCTGATAGAAGTGTGGACCCTTATGGAGTGAATATAGCTTGCTGATAAAACAGCTTGTTTGCCTTTGCTGCCTCTTGCAGGCCTTTAAATAGCCTCTGGATTCTCAGGGGTCACCAGTACAGAAGCTGTTTAGACACAGTTGTAGCTAAATGTGGTGTGGCCTCAGTGCAGGGGAGTGGGATTAGGGGAATGCTTTAAGCCTCTCCCATGTATGTGATTTTATAACTGAACTTCATTGCATCTACTTAGCATCATTAAATGCTGGCGGCAGCAGCAACAGAATCCTACCAAACTTGTGTGGTCCAAATCCTCGTTGCTATAGGAAATCCTGCAGGAAACGTTAAGGAGAGGGAAACTCCACACTGGAGCTTTGGAGACTTCTCACAGTCGGTTATGTTGTAAACGGAGAGGAGGCTCAGCAGGTGGAAAGTTCTCCCTTTCCAATACCTTTCAGGATGAGGTTTGTGGGAAGTCTTCAGAAGGGAAAAAGAGGATGGCAGAGGCTGCTTACACTGCTTTTCTTTTCACGTGAAATGCTAAAGGGATAGGGTTTGCAATGTAACGCCTTCATGCCTCAGACACTTACCTACGTTTTTGCATTCCACTTTGAAACATAATGGTGATGTACAAAGGCAAATCCATAAACCTAGCAGACAGAGCTGCCCAAGAACTGGAAAAATGTTGCTTAAAACCATCCCTTTTTTGTCCGAAGATGCAATCAATATTTTTTAACATCTCTAACAGTGACTTAGTGGACCCCAAAAGCACTAGCCCAATGAACCTAAGGGAAAAAAAAATTACTTTGCAGAGCATTTTCTGTGATTATTTAATCAAAGTAGTGCTGTGGCTGTGGCGTAAGCCCAAGAAGTTTGACAATTCAGAGCTCTTGTTCAGATCTATAATAATTACAATGGATTGAGATTGTCATCCTTGCATAGCCTGCCAAGGACAGGTAGTTCAGACTTCCTTAGCAGGAACTAAGTAGTCATGGCTAATCCTCAGCTTATAAAGCATTTGAAAAAAGTGTCTATGTATATCTTTTGTTCTCTCCTCTTTTTTTTAATTTAATAAGTTTATTTTGGTAATATAGATAGTGTCATCTCTACAGGCCAAACTGGACACATGACTCAAAGTCACCTTGTGGGCTTTAACTAAGTTGTACTGGCTTCTATCAGGCTAAGATGGGTCCTAGTTACCTATGTCCCACAGCAAGGCTTACAATGCCTACAAGAACTATCATAAAAGAGGTAGATTCCCAAATTTAATGAATTTGCTAGATAATGAAGTACTTCAGGTGCAGTGTCAAATCATGCCAATACCACCTGACCCTCCTCTGCTGAGATGAGTTGAAAGTTACTATTTATCTATTGCTACAAATCTATGGAGGGGAGGGGCAGGGGACACAAACAAACCAACCCAAAACACCACCACCACCTCAAAATAGCTAGGTATCTCAAGTTTTAAGCTCAGCTTCCCTTAAGTCCTGGAGCACCGTTTGCGGGTGAAGTAGAGGGTTTCCCTTGTAGCCAGGAGAGAAAGAATCATTTCAAAGAATCTCTTTGAAGAAATTGACAATCAATTACAGAAAATAAATAGCATTTATTTAACCGGGGCACAACAGGAGCTCCATGTGCACATTCAAAGACAGGATTTGGATCTTAATCTGTATTTGTCCATCAGTAGGGCACAGACAATACAGAACACTAATTTACTCTGAAGGAGGACTTACTGAATTCATATGCTGCTTTGGCATGCGTTTTCGTAAACCTTTATTCCCAACGTACCCCCTCCTGTGAAGGTTACTGATAACACCCAACAAGAGATTGCATTTCTTTGAAATATAATTGAGTTTTTGAATTCCTAAACATTTGTAGCATGCAAAATTCTCTCAATATGTTGTCTCCAGGTGATCATCTTCTCAGAATAGCAGTAACCCTTTTTCTGCCCGGAAAAGCCTGTTGGCTTTTACAGCATGCCATCAACTGGAATAGAGAGTACCTGCAACAAATTATTTTGTGAACGAGCAACTAATCAAGAATTATTTCCTTACGTTATAGTACAATCACTTCTAATAATGAATATACTCAAGAAGATGGTTGTCTGTTTACAGATAATTCATGAACTGAAAAAGAGTTAAACCCTATTTTTACAAAATATTAATAGACTACAGCATCTGGCTTTGCTATGCCATCACAATGTTTTGAATATAATTCATAGTTATGTGAAAAAATTTTATAGACAATATTTTAATTATAAATTTTATAGGTCTATTCTGTATCAGAGAAAGCATGTTAATGCTTCCCCCCCCCTAGTGATAGAAATAGAGCTAGACCCTCCCTGTTCTTTTTACTGTAAGCTAAAGAGCAAGCTAAGAAAAGATGATGTTAGAAGACCCCGTAGGAAAGATCTCTCACATCTTCAGGTTACGGGTCTCTGAGAGGGAGTCTGACATTTTCAAGAGAGCCCTCTCCTCTCTTGGAGAGACTGTTTCTATGCTGGTCTACCAAGTCCCTCAAGTACAGTAAGCTTGGATCTTTCTTTCATGCAAAAATCATATATGAGCCTGCTTTTTACAGAGGCAGCCATCCTGAAATTCATGTGTGCGTGTCCCTGATTTACAGGTAAACAATATGTTCACTTGTAAGCACGTAGCTGTACGTTTGCATTTGTAAGAATCTGCCTCTATAGGTTTCACTTAGCATGGTGACCATTTTAAGCTGTGTATAATTAATCTGCCATGGAAATTAGTTGTTTATTTATTACGTAAGTATGCCTTTTATTAAAACTACTTTGTGAAAACCTAATTGCTGCTATAGTAATATAGCATAACAGTCCCTCACATAAATACATGATTATTATGTACAGTCACTTATCTGTGAACGAGCTCTGCTACTACTTTCCTTAATTAAGGATACAAAGGGCTCCTTCATCTTTGCATATTCCCTAGCTAGGACATTGATACTCATTATTTCCTAAGTCCAAACACTGAAACTGTGTCAAGAATGCATCTATCACCAGATGGGTACTTATAGTCAGCGGAATTTTCAACTGCGTCAGCAAATTCAGCAATTTGCAATTTCTGTATGTCTGACGTGTTTTTATTGGTGAAGATCACTTTCAAATACCAAGATCATGAGAATGATTCCTTGGTTAGTCTCCTCAGCATTCGAATGTAATGACAGTAATTAACAGCCTGTGATTAGCAGCCACTCCAGAAAGTCTTTGAATGTTAATTTGCTTCAACTAATATGCAGTACTTCTGTGTAATGAGATCTATGCTATAGGTTCACAGTGAAAGCAAATTATTTTCCAGCATTTAATCATACAAATGATTCTCAGTTAATCACTTGAACAGTAAACCTCAACGTTCTAATAAGTGACATTTGTTTTTCTGTCATTTGATTTATTACAAATATAGGTGATGGTATGGTATATCGAGCACTGTTTCTTCAAAAAAGGTCATGAACACACTTACAATATTTCTGTGGATCACATTGTAACCAGGGTCATCTCATTTTATCTTTTCAAAGCAAGGTATCTTCAGCCTTCCCTTTATCCTCCTCTTTTCTTTTTGGTTCTTTATCCCCTTGTTTTCCTTGGGGTGCCTTTCTGTACGGCACCCGAAGTATTACCCCTGAACTGCGTTTCCTCCTTTTCACACTGCAGATTCCCAGGAAAACTAAACCAGTTGCACTTCAGTGCACTTGAAGAGGGTTGAAAGGAAGCAAGACAGAATGAGCTCACGTTGCCAGTGGACAGGAGAGACCATGAGAATACCACAGCAGCGTTAGGAAGTACCCATGTGAATTGCTGCATTACTTTTTGTGTTTTACATCTGCAAAGGCCAACTAGGCTCTTTGCTGTTAAGAATGGCCAAATTATGCCCTAGGTGGAGGAGTCAAACACGTTAGAAAAAAAATGTTTATTACATGAGTGTAAACTTGAGAGAAAATGCTTTCTCTCTTCTTCCAGCTGTTTGGGCAAATATGCATTGTGAGCAGTGATACTACAGATTGGTTTCCTCCAAGACCGTGCTTAGAGGTCCATGAGGAGAAGTATTTCACAGCAAGACTGCACAGCCTCCCTGGTGCCATGAGATGCACGCGAAAAGTCTTTAGACAGCTGAGTACTGCAGAAGATACCTGCATCCCTCAGAGAGAGTCAAAGTGAAGGAAGCTCCAACAACAGGACAGAGGTAGCAGGTGGCAAAGTGCATCTGATTTGGTGGTATGAGCTCTGGGACTCTCATGGGCTGCTTGCTTCTAGAAACCTATATTGACCAGGGCGAGCCCTCTGCATCAGCATAGTCCCACTGTGGGCCCTGGGGCAATACCTCCCCAGTGCACTCCTCAGCCATTCTATCTTCTAGTTCAGTTCACAGTTGGGAGAAAATATAGAAGTAGATAACTTGAGAGAGGTGTTCGGGGTTTATTTTTAATCTACTTCTTAAAATTCAAGTTTTTAATATGTAAACACATGCTGGTTTGCCCCTCCCCATTCTGGATACTGTCTCCTCCTAGCAACCTTGCTCTAGTCATCTTATTCAGATCTTTTGCATGACGGGAGCACCAGTAGCTTCACTTTGAACTACTGCAGCAAAATTTGGTCCTTGAGTGAGTATAATAAACAACACCCTTAGCTGGAGTCAAGGCATGCACTAGCCCTAGATGCCTTAAGAAATCTCCCCAATTTATTGTAATTTGGTTATTGGACCAAATTTCCCCTCTTGGAATCGAGATATAAAAGCAAAGCATAGGGTAACAACCTAGTCTCTTTTATTACTCCAAACACCCTTGGCGTTGCACAGGAAAATTCATCTAATGCTTTGTGCAGTGTCTGATACCCTGTTCGGGAAAGGGGTGAGCAGAGCGCCCGTATCTAATTCTGCAAGCTGGTGCCTGCCAGTAGGGCCAGGTACGTCGCTTTTTTTAGCATCGTTCACCCAGCGCAAGAAAGAGGGGATTTTGAAAGTCAGCATTCCTGCAGATAGGTAAAATGAAGGGGAATGGATTCTAATCTAATTGTAAATGCTCCATTTTTAAAACACTTCTTGTCAATAAATCCTTCCATTAACAGACATGCTGGCAGCCCACAGCACAGTCAAATCAGGAGTCCAGCTCCAGTTGTGATATCACATCTCCATCATTCAATGTACAAAAATTTGTAGAAAGTTATACATTGAATTGGCTGATTTAAAAATGCATTCAGTCTTCAGGAGCTTGTTTTGGTAGAAATACAGAGAATTTCCCAGACTGTGGCATATTAGGACAACCAGGTGATCAGGCTCAGCCAGCATGGGTTTAGGAAAGGCAGGTCCTGCTTGACCAACCTGATCTCCTTCTATGACAAGGTGACCCACTTAGTGGATGAGGGAAAGGCTGTGGATGTTGGCTACCTAGACTTCAGTAAAGCCTTTGACACTGTTTCCCACAGCATTCTCCTGGAGAAACTGGCTGCTCGTGGCTTGGACGGGAGTACGCTTCACTGGGTAAAAAACCAACTTGGATGGCCAGGCCCAGAGAGTGGTGTGGAATGGAGTTAAATCCAGTTGGTGGCCGGTCACAAGTGGTGTTCCTCAGGGCTCAGTACTGGGGCCAGTTCTGTTTAATGTCTTTATCAATGACCTGGACGAAGGGATCGAGTGCACCCTCAGTAAGTTTGCAGATGACACCAAGTTGTGTGGGAGTGTTGATCTGCTTGAGGGTAGGAAGGCTCTGCAGAGGGACCTGGACAGGCTGGATCCATGGGCCGAGGCCAATGGTATGAGGTTCAACAAAGCTCAGTGCCAGGTCCTGCACTTGGGTCACAGCAACCCCATGCAACGCTACAGGCTTGAGGAAGAGTGGCTGGAAAGCTGCCCAGCAGAGAAGGACCTGGGGGTGTTGGTTGATAACCAGCTGAATACGAGCCAGCAGTGTGCCCAGGTGGCCAAGAAGGCCAACAGCATCCTGGCTTGTATCAGAAACAGCGTGGCCAGCAGGACTAGGGAAGTGATTGTCCCCTGTACTCAGCATTGGTGAGGCCGCACCTCAAATACTGTGTTCAGTTTTGGGCCCCTCACAACAAGAGAGACATTGAGG
Source organism: Mycteria americana (assembly GCF_035582795.1). Lineage (NCBI taxonomy): Eukaryota > Metazoa > Chordata > Aves > Ciconiiformes > Ciconiidae > Mycteria > Mycteria americana. The sequence goes on from NC_134373.1 coordinate 19,449,610, forward strand.
TGCTGGAGCGTGTCCAGAGAAGGGCAACGAAGCTGGTGAAGGGTCTGGAGCAGAAGTCTGATGAGGAGCGGCTGAGGGAGCTGGGGTTGTTTAGCCTGGAGAGAAGGAGGCTGAGGGGAGACCTTATCGCTCTCTACAACTACCTGAAAGGAGGCTGTAGCGAGGTGGGGGTCGGTCTCTTCTCCCAAGTAACAAGCCATAGGACAAGAGGAAATGGCCTCAAGTTGCGCCAGGGGAGGTTTAGATTGGATATTAGGAAAAATTTCTTCACCGAAAGGGCTGTCAAGCATTGGAACAGGCTGCCCAGGGAAGTGGTGGAGTCACCATCCCTGGGGTATTTAAAAGAGATGTAGGTGTGGTGCTGAGGGACATGGTTTAGTGGTGGACTTGGTAGTGTTAGGTTTACGGTTGGACTTGATGATCTTAAAGGTCTTTTCCAACCTAAACGATTCTATGATTCTATATTTTCACTGTTCTGCCTTTTACGTTGAGCTTAACACCTAAAAGAGGACCTATTCAGAAACCTGTCTAGATGCTGAGCACAGGCTTGAGAGTGGGAGATCTTGAGCCACAATTATGTTTTTGCAGCTGAGTTGCTGTGTGGGCTTAAGCAAGTCATTTTCCAGTCATATAGTGAAGGAAATAATGCCCTTCCATCCCAGGGATGAATAATGTTAGTTAATAATTAGTTAATATTTTTAAACATTTGGAATTGTCTATAAAGATGTGAGTACAATCCTTTTTCCCCACTATATTGCATCTATCACTATAAAGTCAGTCATAGGAGTTGAGCTGCGTTCTCTTTCTAATGATTTTTACCTTGTTTTTTGGTCACTGTCCCATTTTCTTCAAACCGCTGTCAGTCATATGCAGGTAAGGCGTATTCTTAGCTTTCTATTACTTTGCTGCCCCTCCAGCCCTGACTCTCCTTCCATTTCTCTAATCTTGGCCCTATGCAGACTATGACATCCTCTCTGGATATTGAAAACTGGTCCCACGTATAGCTTATTAAGCTAAGTTCTAAATCCGCTGGCCCGCATTCAGGTTACTCAAGATTAAATATAACTCTTTTAAAAAAACAAAAACCAGTTTTTGAAGTAGTTTAGCTGGTACACTTTTCTTTTGTTTCTTTTATTTTCATTTATTTCTTCTGTTCATAATCTTTTTATTACAAGCATGCAGCTCCATCCACTTGTAGCAGCATTCCTCCAACGCTATCATGAGATTCACTCGCAATGTTCTGTAAATGCCAGCCAAAATCTATCTGCAAGAACATCTGCTCAACAGTGCAAGACTGATGTAATTACCAACCATCATCTTTTATCCTCCTGCTGGGGCAACTGCTCCAAAGCATGACTTTTTGCCCTGAGCTAACAAGATTCAGAAACTTGCTGTTATGTACAAATCCTGCCACAGAAAACTAACATGGCTTATACACAAATTCTAGCAGAACCTTTCAGCTACCAGAGGTTAAGAATACCCAAGTTGCATGGGTCTTGTGGAAGCATTTAAAATTTTCTATGTTCTTATTTGCTGCTTCTGCTTCGTACAATGTGCTCTATGGGATTATTTTTAATGGTTGGCAACAATCATACAAAAGAATTATTTTCCAAAAATATATAAATATATATAGTAGTGAAAAGAATGTTGTAGATGCTCAAATTTGACTAATTAAATTATAACAGGTTGTCATACGTGTGTGTAAAGAGATGATAGGTACTAGGAGATGGATACTAATGTACAAATGTACACAATCAGGGTACACTCTATTTGCTTGTAGGAAAAACACAAATTCACACACTTTATGGTACTACTGGTGGATATGTGTTGCAGAAACCTTCAACAGATAGCCTATACCTTTCAGCAACATTTTTCTATGTACTGATATCTTCCTCTCTGGGAATTGTTTCCAGCATTGCAAACCTCCAAGAGCTTTCAATTAATTACAATCTTCTCTTTCAAGCAACTTGGTAAAGAAACGCTTCCATTTTCCTTGCACTGGAAGCCTTGCACTAGAACTGACCTTGCGCTAGAACTGACTTCCAGGGGAGCCACCTACCCTGGTGGCAGGTTTCACATCCAGTGTCTCTGGTTGACTCTTCAGTCATTGAAAGCGCAACGTGCATCCAAAGCGTAAAACTCTGACGGCCTCAGGGCAGCAAAGGTTATGATTGCAGGGTCATACATTTCTCAAAGAACATTGGTTTCACCTCATTCCTGGGGCCGGGGGCTCTCCTTCCTGAGCTGGATGAGCTCTACATTGGGAAGAGTATGCAATTGTGATTGCACCTGCATAACCTTGTACCTTAGGCGATTAGGGAAAATCACCTAACCTACGGTTTTCCAGTCATACTGTTTAAAAAAGCAGAGAAACCTGGATTGCTGAAATAAAATCAGAAAGACCCCACCAAACCAATAATATTTGATGTGCCAGTGCAACACATACAGGACGAGGTTTCCATTGTATTTCTGAGTAAATACATTTACAAACCACAGCTGAACTTCTGGCGGAGCACCCTGTCAGCACTGCCTGCCTAAAAGTACGTGCCTGTGGGACTCGAGGTAGGAGCTCCCTGTTGGTAACCTCTCTGCTTCTGCATTTCTATGGCTTCCAGGCCTCTCTTCTGGTTCCTAGAGATTTTGATTATGCCTTAGATCCTTGGTGGGATGATTTCTGCATAGCTGAAGCAGGTAGGGCTGTACTCAAACGGGCTATTTTCATAGCCAGGTTTAGCAGTGTCCCAGACACACAGGTATGCGTTCCTTCTCGGAGATAGCGCAGGCAGCTGAATATTGGTACTAAGTGGCATTGCTTGTGATAGAAATATATTTCCAAGCAGAATGGTGGGCTTTGCACATTCTCTGCTGTATTCTGATCTTGATTTACTCTTAATCAATGCATTCTCAGCGTTGAGGTCAGCGGGGCTACACTGTGCTGCACCAGCGAAGAACTTCAGTCAGCCTTGGTGACTTAATTAAATACTCAAAAAGATCTGCAGTGGCACTTATTCACCTCTTCACGCAGTTGCCCCAGACTTTTTGTTAAACCTGTTGATATTTTTATTTCTTTGGACAGCCTTCCTATTGCTACATGTCTGCACTTTATCATCTGAGGAAAGAAGCAATTGCAATGACAGAACTAGACCTTGTTATGCTGTGAGTAATATTACACACAGTCCAGCACTTCTGGAGGGAATCTTGAACACTGGTGCTTTATATACATGATAAACAAGGGGAATTTGGTTTGTATTTGAGATAATTTATGGTATAGGCTGCTTCATGTGTAGCTGCTGCTGTGCTGTTTTTTCATGCCAAGATTCATTACACATAATGGGTTGGCTAACATCTCTGGGACTCCTTAGAAGATGTGTTAAAGAGCCCTAAAAGAAAAGGATGCAGATTAGAGCTTCCCATGTTTTTTGTAAATGTTTTCAACATTTGGACCGCATCATTAAAATCTTAACAAAAGGAACAGAAGGAAAGCATAGTACTAAATATTTTCTTCTTCCTACTCATTTTTTGGGTAATGAATTTTCTGCTTATTGAAGCATATTTCATCTGTTGTTCTTTGCCTGTTGATTAACAAAGGGCTAGAACAGTCACCGTATCGCTCACTAAAAGCGGTGTTGTGTAGCACTAACTATGTATTCCATGTAATCTTGACTTCTTAAAATTTTTGAGGTTTGTGCTTGTGGAAAGAGAATATAAAATTGAGCTAAAAGCCTATCGGATTAAAACGGTGTGCTTCTAGATCCACTTAGCACTTCTTTTGCAGAGGGATAAAAGACGAGGGAAGGGTAAGCTGGGAGAGTCAGGCTGTACTTACCAGCACGCTAGACTACATACAGTCTGGTTATAAAAAGTGAGCTAAATTCCCAGCTACAGTGCAGCTCCAGGTCTAATACATGTTCCTGGTGAGACTTGCCTAGAGAGCAATTCTTAATATTTCTATGCGTAGCTCGCTTGGAGGTTCACTCGTGTCAAATTTTGACTTCAGATACACAAGCACAAATCCAGAATAACACCGGTAAAACCCACGGCCTTGCTTTGGGGCGATACTGTGCCGGTGAGAAGCGCGTACGGCAGCTAGCACCAGCTCTCGCCTTTTGCCCTGCAGGGAACAGGCTGCACCATCCTGAAAGGGTCTGACACAAAGCGCTGCGAAGGTGATGGAAGAACAGAGAACTGGAGAAAAGGCTGTGGGCTGCTGGGATGCAGCAGCCCCTGCCGTCTGCACGGGGCCCGGGGAGAGCGAGGAGAGTCTTTCGGGGCTGGGCACAGGGTCACTGGTGGGTGGTGGGGCAGGGACGAGCAGGGCCGTGCAAGGTCAGCAGGAAGCTGGCAGAGGGACGGGAAGTCTGCGTCCCCTCTGCTTCGCTCAGCGATGAGAACACCACCCAGTCTGGGCTGCTCCGCTGGCCCCCGCGCCCGGCTACGTGCGGCTTCCAAACCCAGTCTGCGTTCGGGTGAATCTCTCATCCGTGATCACTTGAGCTCATTGCGTATGCAACGCTATTGCTATTAATCCCTCTGGTGTTCCCAGCTCCCTGGGTTTTATTTGGGTTTAGAGCTAGTGGTCCTTAATTTTTAGAGCGAGCCTTTGAGGCTCCACTACACCGCTCCTAATACGGGATTCAGTACTTATATTTTATTTAAAACACAGGGCTTGTTACTACAGTGCTTTTAACATTCTAATATACACATAAAATTTTTATGGCGCTCTCTCTTCCTGAGAGAAGTCTCAGGTATAATACAATTTTTCAAGGAAAAATAAGGCATGTAACAGCCCTGCTTTGCTTTAATTCTAGGTCCACAAAAGTCTCTTGCTATGTGTGATTGATATCAGTGAAAACAGAAAATAAATCGCCAAGAATAAAGCATCAGAGCGTTTTAAAAAGCAGCTTATTTCCGTGCTGGCCTCAGCGCACCGCTGGTTTTGTTCCTTGCAGGCCACGGGGGCAAAGCTGCAGAGGGCTGGAGCTGGAGACATCCTGGCCACCTCCCCGGTGTCCCCCAGGTGCGTTTCTGGAGGAGAGCTGCTGCCTGACTCGTCTCGGTCGAGTCTAGCACTCCCCCCACGCAATGTTTTCCCCCTGTTTCAGTTCCCCCCCCCGAACACGCGCCCCTTATCTAGAGCTGCTGCCAGAGATGAGGTGCGGTTGCAGCCCAGGCGTGATGCAGGCTTTGGCCCCGCTGGCGGGAGGCACAGAAATGCCGCGCTGCTGCGGGGCAGGAGCGCCCGGCGGTGCAGAGCCCCTTGGCTGGCACCCTGCAAAGGGGTGGGGGAGATGCCCAGGCTATCCTGACAGCACCGCTGGTCGTCCTGCTTGCGCAAAGCAAGCGGGAAGCCATCGCGTTCGTGCCCAGGCAGCTGTAGGCAGCAAGGAGAGCGACAGCTATAAGATGCGCAGGAATCGGACGCTTCCTTACCGTTGTCCCTTCCGGTACGCTGCGTTCATTGGCACAAAGCCCTGTCTCTGAGGCTATTAGCAATGTAGCGTGTACCTATTGCAAATTCCAGCTGGATGTCACCTTTGGGATCTGTACCTGTGGTGCTCTTTGCATCGGGGACAAACGAAATGCGGCACCCCTTAACGGCACTTGGTGTTCACTGGTCATTTTTCTTCCATCCAGAAGTTCCTGCTTTACCGGGGAAATGGTGGTGTGTGACGTTTCGTGGAACGTCGAAAGCCTGACCGTGCACCCACCAGGCCTTCATCGCGGGTTTGTCTGTGGTCAGCCACGAGAAGCTGAACCTTTATAGAAAATGAATCAAACAGAACCAGGTCCTCTCTTAACATTCAAAAGAGTTTGATTAGCTGTTTGTTGATACACTAAAATCTTTTAGACGGTTCTTCAGTGCTTATTTAATTATGCTTTTCATCTGCTTTGACAATACACTATAGTACAAAATGCTAATTATTATTCTTACTATTTTCATCTGGAAGAGTAAATAGCATGGGAAAGCTGCTTATAGCATATTTCCATATGGCTGAAACCAGGAATTACTGGAAATCTCACATGAAGTTCTGCGCTTACGAGATTTCCAGATCAAAGTTATTTGGATACATTAAGTTGCAATTTACAGATTTTTATATTAAAAAAGACCAGGTCAGCTGCAATTTGCAAGATTTGGTTTTTGCTCGAAGAAAAAAAATGGTACAGTTCAAAATTAATTATGCATGCTTGTAAATATGTGTGAGTGAACACCCTCAAAATCTATATACAGATTAGATTTATAGAGTACAATTCAATACTGTTTTACAAAGCAATAAAAGTACTTGCCGATTCTCATGAAAAACATCAATATATTTTAGTTTTAATAATGAAAATGTTTAATAAATAAGATCCAATTATCAGCTTCACAGATAATACAACACAAAACCTTTTTTCATATATCTGTGCACTTCATCTTTAATTTAACCAGTCTTCTCAATTTGCTTTTACTATTTCTCCAGTTTATTTTTTTCAACAATAGACGTTGGTTAATTGTTTTACTCCTTTTACTTTGAATTTCACGATGAGTAGTTTAATGCAGAAAGGTTACTTATTTTTGTGAACAAGTCTGGCAGGGAAATGGGCGTTGCTTGGTTCAGTGGTTTTTGCATACAGTATGACATAATTATTTTTATATCTCTTGGTTGAAAGGGAATCTTGCGATCTACTGTCCTTGAAAGCTGTTGTCCTGGTATTTTCTTGTATTTAGTCTAGAAATGTAAAACTACATTTCAGCTCGATGTAAACAGATATAAAGTAATCCAGTTTATTTCAGTGGATTCTCTCTTGCTTATACTAGACTAGTAGCTTTTACCTACTACTTAACATCAAATGGCAATACAGTACTTAAAGAAGAATTTATTTTTCAAAGATGAGGTTGTCTTTTCCTCCACATCAGGTTTCATAGGGTACAACTGCCCTAGGAGTGGGTATCACTGATTCTATCTACTTTATATGCGATCTTCAGATTAACACAGAAAAGCGTTATTCTCCTTTGCTGCAGTTACTCCTCCTTTGAAGAAACTCTTTCCATTTCCGTTCCTTCTCCTCCAAGCTCTGAAGAGCTCATAATTCAGCAGTGGCCAGGCCTCTGTGTATGCTTATCTAAGTGCAAAGTACGTGGAGCGAATGTCGCAGCATGTGATTCCTGGTGGGTTTTAAACGTACGCAGGCACTGGAGCTGACGCAGGAGGTGTGTGTCTGCCCATTTAGCCGCGCGCTGGCGGGGCCCTTATCGACCTCTGTGGAGTACAGAAGGCCCATTTGTGGCAGTGGGAGCAGTCCCTGTTGTAAATAAGGATCAGGCTCTTCAACTTTTCTTTTTTTCTTGTCTTGCTGCTGTATTTCGGAGCGTGGATTAAGTTAAATCTTGTATCGGCTCACTCAGCCGGTGCCACTCTGCCTCCCCACAGCCAGAAGGACAAGTGGGCAGGTCATTTTCTGCTTTATTAAGAGATTTGAAGGTCAGAGCATCAAAATGGTAATTTCAATCAGAGCCAGTCTGGTTGCTCAGCAGACTAACGGAGCTACTTTAGGTTGTAGATCTTAATGCGTGCGGAGACTGTGATCTAATTCTGAGCGCTGCTTGTTGGGTCAGATCTGGTTGAGTCAAATCGCGATGCATCAGCCCATCAGGTCGTTCCTGAGAGGCTGCCTCCTGCATAGGTGGCAGCAAATAAAATACAAAGGAGGAAGGCAATGGAGACCTTGCTCTGCTGAACAAGCACAGATCTCTGCGTTAAGGATTAGTACTTAGAAAATAATCCACGGTTGCCTTTAGTGTAATCTCAGCAGACGTACTACATTCTGTGTTGAAGCCTTTGCAGGTACTGTCAAGTACCACACAAAGGCATTCTTTGCAAATGGATGGGAGTAGAAAGCAGGGACTGGAAGAAAGAGAATAGATTAATTTCTTATTGTCACTCGATTAATCCTTGTAGTGCCGAATAGCGTGATGTTGACTACAACAGGAGGCACTGTTATGAATTCATGGTTTTATCCCGAAAGGAGAGAGGGGTTGCAATGGCTTGATTTCAGGTGTAAATATAAGAATTTATTGTGATAGTATAATGACTAATAAGGATTTGTAGACACTTGAAGGAATAATAGTGTATTTTAAACAAATATGCAGGGGTGTTTAGAACCTTACCATAACCTGGCCCTGATGCCCAGGTCTGTGCCCAGCCCCAGCACACTAACAACAGCAGCAACAGCAATTATATAGCAACGTAAGTGAGTAACATTTTTCAAGACACGGTAGGTATTGTATTAGGAGAAAAAACCCAAACAAACAAATTAGCAAAATGAAAGCACAGCACAGCACTTAATCACGTAGTTGTCTCATTTAAATCAGTGAGTCGACTCATTTTCGTATAATTATGCATGTTTTTAAGATATGCTTGGTATGTCACAAGACTGTGTAATCTTATAATTGCCGCTATCCATTTCCCTTATGTTTGCCCTACCTTTCAAGAAAGGACTGCTCTTTTGTTACCGGTTGCAGGGTAGCTGGCGTAGCGGGGTGCAGGCTTGCCACGAGAGCTGGCGAGCACTACGATAGGATGCACAGTAACAGCGTCTTAGCTTAAAAATAATTAATTATTGCTGAAGAGATGGTAAAATACAGAAGGTGCTTGATCACCGTAGTACTACAGCAACCTTGCAGTAGAAAACGACAGGGTGGCAGGGTAAATGGCTCCTGCCACCTTCGGCGTACTCTGCGAAAGTCAAAACCAGCGGAAGCCAGACCAGGTAGGTGGAATTACAAGCGGGGAGCTCTGGCAGAGATGGGGGAGTGCAGGTGGTGGGAGAACAGCAGTAAAATGATGTGTTTTATGTTACTGGTGTCCTGTCTTTTATTTACTTTAGTCTGCTGGCAGGATGTTTCTCTGTAAACATTACCACAAAACACTTAAACAGGAATAAAAGTAACTTTTATTGAAGGAATTTAAAAGTAGTCTCTGGAAAACATGCAAGAAACACCATGTGGACTCCACATCTTCTTCAAAGTAGAGTGAGCACAGCAGGGATCTGCTACTGTCACCAAAAACAAATCCAAACTGCACCTTTTGATATTTATATAATTGAAAGTACAAATCAAGGTTGCTGTCTGAAAGTGCTAACATTTCACAACAGTGAAAGAGTCAAATTCACCTTTTCAAACTTGTAATAGAATACGTAGCACCAAATTAAGCCCGTAGTTCTGGCATAAACCAGCCACATCAGGACAATAGTGCTTACCACATATTGCAAAATATAACTTTCCATTCTTTAGACTAATTAGAGAGGCAGCCAGTAGCACCATTATGGTTCTGTCAGCATTTCCACAATAAAACCCCCTTTTCAGGGCTTTATAACTTGGCTGTAAAAAATTAGCTTCAGGCTGAAACTTGGCATGCCATGGTTCACCCCAGCAGCAAGTCGAGCTGCGCATGTGGTTGCGTGTGTGGTTTGTTGATTGTTTCCTAAATACAAATTTTCATTAAAATTAGTTTTGCCACTTCTTAGAAGACAATAATAAAATAAACCAGTTTTTAAATGAGCGTCGTTACATTCTTTGGCAGTCTCTCGCAGCCAGTTAATTGTTAAAAGTACGAAGGTTTGAGGTGAGAAGCATACAGCCTTGTGACTTTTTTTGTTTTAAATTAAATCATCGCAAGGGAAGTTTCAAAGCAGATTGTTGCACTTGCGTGATGAACTTATTTCACAGGGCGCGATCCTGACTCCATGAAAGACATCAAGCAGCTTTAATAGAAAAAGGCCCCACAGAAGCAGCTGACACGAGGGCACTGGTATGCACTGGTGTCCCTGGAGCCCTTGAAGAGCCGTGCCAAAGGGAGGACCGGGGTGTCCTCCGCGGGCTGCAGGAGCGTCCCGGCCACTAAACGCTCAGGCGCAGAAGCCATCAGCGTTCTCCTCCGCTTTGCACATAGCGGTGGCAATGTCAGCCTTTCCTAGGCTCGTGCCACAGATCCAACTGAGGGATCTCTTCCAGTCGTGGGTGGTGAACCACTGTTTATTAAATTTCCATATTATGGATAAACCCCGTGCGTTACTTCAGAAGTGTTTGCGTAACCCATCTATATCCACAGATCTTGAAGTGAACTGAGTAGCATTAATAATCTTACTGCAAATGCTTCTCTTTCAGCTTCACTGTGGTCCACAGCAATGCCCAAAGAAGCAGGACACTACTGTGCATCTGGAAACACTGCACCGTGGAGAGAGAAGTGGAAGTATTTGAAAGGAAATCAGAAAGACTGGTAAGATGGGCAAAGCTGACTCTTTTTTCTTCAGGGGTGTCTTCCTCACTTCAATGCGGTTCAAATTTTGCTGCATGTTTGGATTTATTTTTTATTTATGTTTTTTATTTTTAACAGTTAATAACAGTTGATTATTGAAAAAGATAGGTAAAAAATAGAAGCCACAGAAGCTAGCATTGCTTCTTCTAAGGAAGCAAATAAGAGAAATACTCTAAAAATACATAGGAGATAGAAAATGTCATCGATATGCACTAACATATTCTCCAAATAATTCTTCAACATAAGTGTCACGAAGAAAACTAACAACCCACATCCACTATTCTTCAATCAATGAACAGTTGAAGATGAAAATTAATATTATAGAGTAGAATAACCAATTATAAGCCAATTCAAAAACCTATTCATCATGGACTCATTTTTTGCAATGGGTGCATGGGATTTGAAAGGGAGAGAAAGCGAGTAAGCAGCACTGAGCCAGCTCACCAGCTTCCTGAGCCCAGAGTTTGTCACCACCCCAAAAAGAGAGCTGATGGCTGATGAACAAGTGAGATATTTGGGCTCAGCCCTCCTCCCTGAATACAAGGAGTCAGCTAAGAGAGCCGGCTCTCGTGCAGAGGTAGGCTCAGGCTCTCCATCAGATCAGCAGAATTTTGTTCCAGCGTTAATTTTCTCCAAGAGTAGCTGCCAGGATATCCTTGAACACATAAACCCAATTAAGCCAAGCTAAACTGATCATTAGGCTTTCAAGTATGTGTCTGCTGATATTTTATAAGGCTGTAGCCTACTTAAAGTTTCACCTCCTGCAGCCACCCAAGGTTGACCCTGGGAGTCCACTGAAACAACAGGCAAAGGCTCCTAAATTTCTGGGAGAGTCTTTGAGTGTCTCACAATTACAGAGGCTGCCTAGACCACTGTGGCTCACGCGAGCATTACTCCAAATTTCTTTTTATCCCTTCCAGCTGCTGAGGTAGCGCCCACTCTGAATAGCTGGCGTGACTTTGACCTACACCCGTGGGCATCCCAACAGTGTGCAAGCGGGAAAGCGCGTGAAGGGGCCGTAGGAGACGCACACATGCTTATTCAGGCACAGACCGAATTCCATTTGTCGCCTTGAGGACCTGGTTAAATTTTCTGATTTTCCTCCGTTTGCAATAATTGTCATGCTCTGGCTGTGATCGTGCAGTTGTTGTTCAGCCAGTGCTAGCGCCTGGTGGAAAGCAAACAAAACCTAGTGTTTAGTGTCTCCCTTCCCCTCCCTTCCAAACCCACCTCCCCACCCCAGTCCCAGCTTATAGAGACAACTCGCCTTCACACAAACAACTCTAGTCCTCCAGAAGGAAACGCTGGCCCAGTAACCAGATGCTTTTTTAAATAAATAAACTGAATTTGTCGAACAGAGAGGGTATGCACCATTCCCTAATCCTGCTGCTTTCCACTGACCCTACACAGCTGGCTTTGCGACCCTGTGGTCAGAAGCCATTTTCACTGACCCAAGCTAAGAACCCAACATCGGTTCTGCTCATCTGAGCTTCAGTTTCTTACAAGGTTAGTTCACACTTAAATACGATGCAGGACGAGGTGAGCAGATACATCGGAGAACATCTAGAGGGTTTTTATAGACAGTCATGTGTCAACACCCCTGGCCACAGCTAGTCTCTGCCCATCCTCGTGCTCACTTTCGCCTGTCTTATTAGAGACCTTGTGAGCATGAAGACATTCTCCCTCTCTGAATGCTGTATGCATTTCTTCATGCTTTCCCAGGTCTTCTGTGATAGTAAACATCTCGTGTACCATTTCACTTGAAGAGGTGTTTGCTCCCTTTGATTCCCTTTCAGCAGTACTCAACAGCCTGCAGGCTCAAGTCCTGTTTTCTTAAATTTGGGGGTGTGCTGACTAAACTACATGATTATCAGATGCAGTCAAGAACATGTGGCCTAGCTCTTTGTGGTAGAATGCTGGAAAATTAAATGAAAATAATGTAAACATTTTATCATCACATCCCACTTGAAAAAAAAGATTTAAAAACGTAACAATTAGGGTATTATCATTCAGGAACATAATTTATGAATGTCTTCGGTGGATTAGTAGGACTTTCAGGCCATCAATATCCATGCTATTGTGCTGCCATTGCCTAGGACTGCGTGGCCTCCACAGCTTCATGCACTGAATAAGCGTTTCACAATATTTAAAGATCTCCTTTGCCTGTTCGGAATCCCTTTGTTCTATTTTATCTGAAAGACACTCTCTGACTCCTTTTTCTCCCTTCCTAGGCCCTGCTCGTGTTTTTAATGAATCAAAACCTGCAGACTGCAGTTGTGATTTCTGTATTTCTGCAAGACTCTCCTCTATGATTTCTGCAAGGTTGCACACAACCCGACTGAACGGGAACCCAAAGTCTGCTGCCAGTGACTTTGCTGAGATCACAGGAGGGTAAAGGAAGACAAAAATCAAGCTAGATCTTGGCTGCACAATGCCAGCTACTAGAGGAAATACAGAGGGCTGAAACCAGAGGTGGCGGAAAAGGTAAGTCAGGGCAAGTAGCTATATCATAAACTATTCTGAATTAAATGATTAAAAGCTAAGATAGAATTGGGTATAACGAAAAGGGAAACACAGCAAAGGATAGGACAAAATATATTCCTTATTGCATCTCAGCTTCAAATTGTCATTAAACGTGTACCTCAGGCTGAACCTGACCCAACCTGACATACACTGGATAGTTACACCACGACTTCTGTCACTGCCTGTGACTGGTCTTGCAGCAGGGCAGGGCTTGAAAAAGCTGGAAGGAAGAGGGATAGTTTTTAAAATGTATATATTTGTATTTTTAAAAAATCTCATAATATTCTTCATCAGAACCTAATTATTTCAAATGAGCATATATGGAGGACATAGGTATATATTCGTATCTGTGAGTAATATGAATGTAGTTAATAATGCCTGCAGTGCTACAGTTAGCTATTACTTCCTTGGCACATCTTAAACTGAAGCCAGCCTGGTGGTTTGCACTATTCTGACAGCCAACAGGACATAGCAGAGAACATCCCATCACGGTATTGGCACTCTTGCCTGCCTTGGCTGGAATCTTGCATGATTGCGCTGTACCAATTGCGCTGTCCAGAGGGCCATCACGAGTTTCCCTCGTCAGTTTGTGTTCTCCGAATCCTGCCAGGTCATGCTGACAGGGAACAGAGTGACTCCAGGGAAGTCAGGGTGTTGTGCTAGTGATGAATTTGGCCCTTTGTAAAAAGAGACTGGTACCCCTCTTTTCCCTCTCGCTCTCTCTCCAGCAGGAAATTTTCATTTCCAATCTAGTGACTCATACAAATCTCTCGGTCTGTTTATCTGAAGCTCTCAGTCTCCCAATGAGGAGCAAAAGCTAAATTCTACAAAGCAACATAAAGGGGATGCCAGTTACGAGTAGGCTACATTTAATGCGCTCTCCCATGTATGTTAATGCTTTATGCACAGCTATGCATGTAGCTAAAGGGATAGATAGAAAATAAGCTGGGAAACAGACAAAAATGAAGTTCATAGCAAAGGCTGCGTTTCCCCAAATGGAAAGCATTTAAAGACTGGGAATTGCCTCTTTCTTTTACCCATGTTTCCCTCCCAACTCTATCAGCCAACTTGCTGCTAACCCTCCCTCTGCTTTTAGTTATCAACTTGCTTTTTTTATCCTGTTCACAGGAAAAGAAAGCAAGCAGACAAGAATGGAAAACAGAATTAGATAAATATCTGGCAGCGTTTCATGAGAAGCGTATCCTAGAGAGAGCAACAACAATCTAGATAAGGTTCAACTTTTTTTTTGCTTGCGTTAAGGACAGTTGTTTGGCAGATCCACACTTCCCAAGTATGCTTTGCAGTTGAGGCATAAATGTAAACTTCCTCCCCTGAGTATCACCCCACAAAGAAACACATAATAATGGAAAAAGTTTGGGAGAGATATTTGTAAATGATAAAAATGGTATTCATCCATAGTAACATGTTTTGTATAAAGATTTTTAAAGCAGCCTTTTTACTCTCATGTGTAGGAAATATAAAATGCGATGTTTGCTTTTTTCCATACCCAGTAACTATACAGATAGGTATGTGGGGATGGGGAGGGACAAACAAATCTAAAGATGACAGATCTGTACAGAATGCTGTTAGTATGCCAGATCTTATTACAGAGCAGTGGGAGGCCTTGTACACTACGTACCAGCTCTATGGGGACTTCCATATTTAAAACAAGATGAAAAAAATGTGATTTGAAAAACCCCTCATGGGCAGCCTTCAAAGGCACAGACAGGTTCTGACTGGATTAACATTTATTGACTGTTTAAGCCTGCTTTTTTACTTCAGGACAGAGATACACGAGTTTAATTGCAGAGGCTGTTCTGCCAACTGATCACCGGAGTGGCAACCAAAGCTTTACTAATCGGTCCTTCATTAAAGAAAAGTCTCTATTACAAAACAAATTAAGCATGCTCTGATCCTAACCTACAGGTCCAATGGCATTACAGCAAAGTTTAAGCTGTTAGAGCACTGAAAAACTTATTAAGGTTTAGCGCTGAGATAGCACTTTTGTATTGATTTTACAATACACAGGTATTATGATTTATGGAGTGCTAGTGTCACTCTAACAAGCTGAAGGACACACAATATCATCTCCAGCATCATTAAAATTCAGAAGCCTCTAGAACTAACTCATCAACCACCGTGCATTGTCACAGACTATAGAGCTGTATTCCGGTTGGAAAACGTCCTAAGCTTTCCGGACAGTTGTCTTCCTGAATCATTTAATTAAAAAAAAAAAAAAAAAAAAAAAGAAAAAGGAAAAATAAGAAAGAGAGAACCTAAACTCTGTGTACGCTTTAAAAATTAACTAATTGCAAATGCCTCGTTCATGTAACAAAATGGCACTATTATGTACGATCACCTATAACAAAATGAGTTTTTCTGCCTTCTGGCGCCTGAATACCGAAGTACCAGTACTGGCTCTATTGGAAATAGCCGGTTAAGCCGAGGGGCAGAGCACGGCTTTGAGGCGCTAAGTGAAAGCCCTGCATTACTCTACCTCCCTCTGCCCCCGCGATGTTTTATTTCACCGACGTCGGGGTCCCTGCCTGCCTCAGACCAAGGCCATCCCTCCCTCCCCCGCGCCTTCTCGCTCTTTTTCCCGCAGAAAGGCAAAACCCGGGACCCCGGCACCGCGCTCCTTTTGAAAGGGGCGAAAGCGGCGCCTGATGTCGACAAAATACGAAGCCCGCTGCAAACAGCCGCACGCAGCCACAAGCCGCTGCTGCGGCAGGGGCTGGCGGCTCCGCCGGCCCGGCCCCGGCCCCGGCCCGGCCCCATGCCGGCCTCGGCCCCGGCCCCACGCCGGCCCACGCCTGGCCCACGCCTGGCCCGCGGCGGCCCTGCGGCGGCCGGGCGGTTCCGCGGTGCGCGGGAGCCCCCTGTCGGCGGCTGCCCGCCAGGGCGGCGGGGAGAGCCCCGCGCGGGAGCCTCGCCAAATGCGCAGCCGAGAGCGCTCGGGTTTCTCCTTAAAAACGGCTCGGTTCTCCCGGGTGTGTGCCTCCCCTTCCGTGCCGCAGCAGTCGAGCCTCTGCTCTCGTGCCGCGGTTCTGACCTAGGAACGCCAGGTTAATATTTTTGCAAGCGGTGGGGAGCATACCGAGTAGAGGCACAACTTCGCCTTTCTTCCAGCGACATCCAAGCGCAGGAAATCCTCCGCCTGGAATTTTGTAACTCAGCTCATTGCAAGCATACAGATGACAATAGTATCTATAGCACTGGAATGGACCTGGGCTAGCTGGAGGACTGTATCTCGGCAAAATCCTGTTTTATTATCCCGCACGGGACTAGGTAGTTGCTATTTGTAATTATATCTACAGGAATCCTCAAGCCTGCTTCTCTTCTGTGGGGTTAGTCATACAGCCCACATGTGGTCATTTATGCCAGCATGACCAAATCGCTTCAAAAAGGAACGTAGGAATGACTGTACAAACCACCCGAGTGCCAAACCCATTTGTTTTTAATAAGGCAGCGTAAGATGCTGGGTATTATATAGTAAGCATTGCCATTCTTTTCTTTTGCGCGGTGACCACCGGTAGCTGTTATTTCCTACCTCAATTCATGAAAAGTGTTATACTGTTATTACATTCGCTACACGAATGTAATCAAATATAGAAACACGCTTTCTACCGCCGATCTTTTGTGTGCGCAGCTCCCCTTGCAAGCTGTGGGAACGTTTCATGCGAAAGGACTTCAAAGTCGGCGATTGGGTAGCTAAGCTTATTAGAAAGCAGCCTTATCTGAGGAGTTCCAAAGTGTCCTAAATTGACAGAGCCTCGTGCTGTGCCCCATGCTTCTGTTTGGCATATACACATTCATTTTTCTCCCAAATTCTGAAATATCTGAATATTTTTTAGTTCGAGTACACTTGAAAATGACATTTAAAGATATAAAATACTTCCTAAATTATTTTTTTAGATAAAGTTAAACTGTAGCTTACTGATTACTTTTATCTTAAATGACCCTTAAAGCTCCTCAGATTTACGTCTTACACTGATGTAAGTCTTAATTCAACCAGGAGTCTCTCCCAATCTCAAATTGCACAAATGCACAGTAGAAGTACGTTCAGCATAAAGAAGATCAGAACCAGTCCATAATACGTGAGTGATACTTGGAAGTGACGGAATGAAAACCCCCACAAAAGCATAAATTAGCGTTTCTGTCTGCTGAGAATTGCAGTACCCTCCTTTTTTGGATCTCTTACAAATTTACTAAAACTCCTGCAAGACACAAGTGGTCCTGCAAAATGCTGCTCCACTGTGTACAGCAGAGTAAAATCTAAAAGAATGAATTATTTTAAGTCGTCTTAAAATTATAACAACGTATATATCAAAAGGATTAGAAGTTTTGCAAATCGGTGTAAATATGTATTAGTCAATGGCTTATTAAGTAAGTGGTTGAAGTTGTTCGTATTTTGTTGCTTATATTTTTAACAGCATGTTAGTTCTAAGGAAGGAAGAAAAGGCTTTTCTTTCCAGTATCACCAAAGACGCCTGATTGCAAAATTCAATCAATCCTAAAATTAAAATGAGGAGGCCGGATCAGCATGAAAGCAATTGTGTTGTAAGTCAGCGTTAAGATGTTATTGATAGAAAAGCTAATGCAATACATTTTCCTCTGTCACACGTTTCTGGCCCAAAGCAATTTGCCAACTAGCTAACCACCTCAGCATAAACACCGGGGAGCCCCCGCTGGGTCCTGGAAATCCCGCTTGTCTGCAAGTGCACAATATACAAGGCAAATCTCCATAAAGCTCGGTGCCACAGCCGAATACAAACACTCCTCAGGTCCTGCTGTGACTTGGCATACCCCGCTGGACAGCTGGAAACGGAGAGGAAAGGAGCTGCTGCCAATAACGGGTTACAAGGGATTGTCAGTGCAAAGTTTCCTGGAAACAGGCAGCAACCCGTATTATTATTTTGCTGGAGGATACCCATGTGATATGTAAGATATATACAATGCCACACAGTTGCCTTTGATATACATTTGACAGGATATACAGTAAAGCACAGTGCTTTTTTGACATGATCTGTGTGCTTGGGCTAAGAACTAAACCCTGAAAAAACAAACAGAATTTGTCCCAGCCTTACATTTTACCTAACGTAATTCTGGGAATCAGCTATTGCCCGAAACGTCATTTTATTATGTGTATCAACAAGATTTAGCATACTAAGGGTCATGAATGTGTATCTAACACCTTTGCAGCTGCAGTTTACTGTAGACAGATTGTATACAGTCCCTCTCTCATTTTTTTTTCTGGGAACCACTTGCAGTGAAGTGCTACCGGCAATCATTAAAAAAAGATTGCTCCCTTTATGTAGCCTGAATATACAAAATGGTACTTATCTGCATTCCCGTCTAAAGAACGCTTGAAAGACAATTCAAAGATATAAATGAAACAGCTAAATTAGGGATTGGCATACTCGATCACTATTAGTCTAATGTAATATACTTTTTAATGTAAAGAGGCTACATTTTCTAACCCTGAATAAAAGCCCAGCGTTCTCTATGTGTTATAATAAATTAATGCAATAAAAACAGGTACGCTTATCCTGTAAAGAAGCTTATTAACCAGACTGCTAATGCCGCAAAATGTGGCATACAGTAAACAATACTTTTTTTGTTAGAATAATGACGTACAGTTTATTCTTTTATACTATGCAGCACTTGGGGACCACATCCATTTACCAAAATAATACCAAATTAGTACTGCAAATATTGAAATCAGACCTTTCAGACTAACCAGTGGCCTAATTTTCTCTTCAATCTGCTCTTAATCTCAATTCATCAATAACACTGCCTTATTATAGGACTTTGACAGCGAGCTAGGGCTTTTGATAAATTATACATCTCAAGCCAGATTTAAAATTTGAAGCTCAAGTGCTAATTATCTGTACAGGCCTAGTTAATAACGAGATTTCTTGTTAAGTATCTGATCACAGCATGGGCATCATTTGTCAAGAACCTCAAGTCTACCTTGGAGACTAGCTCTTCGAATTCTCCCTTGCCTACCATATGTAAAATTGGGATCTTTGTTTCTATAATAACCTTTTATTAGGAAGCTGACATAATGATTAAGTTCGCTGTAGACACATACAATGAGTTAGACAATTACCCTTGCTGCTTTAAACTACTCAGGCTCCTAGCAAGACAAAATAATTAATATTGAATTTTAATTTGATGCGTTCCACATTTAAACCCCAATTTGCAAAGTACACCTGGAAGGCTGCCGCTGTTTTCTTGCAGTTTGTGCTGATGAAATAAAGGCTCCTGCAGTTTGAATGTAAAAGCACAGAAGGCATGATGCACCACAATCACTTCTCAGTGGAGCAAAGAATTTTCGAGCATTAATGGGAAAGGTAATTACCTAGGTCTAACTTTATAGCCTTTTCTCTAATGAAACTATAATCTCCCAGGCCTACGTGGTTTAAGCATTTACATGATTTTAACGATTTCACTGCCATAACAGTTGTCACACATGGTAATTTAAAAACTCAGTGCCTTAAAACAAAGATGCTAATTATATTTCTATATTTTTATTATTGAAGTAAAACTGGACTGTGTGAAGTGACAGAACCATAATAAAAACAACCATGCGCTGCATGGCCTAAGTGGACGGAGGGGGGGGCATATTTGTTTGCAGGAAAAAAGGCGCCCGAGAGCTTTCACGACTGTATTTGTTAACTGTGCCGAGAGGTTTAATTCCCCGGAGCTTTGGCGGTGGGGCAAAGCACGCCGTACGCTCTGAGGACCTTTAGTCACCCCGACTTCAGGCAAAACTCCCATTGTGCCAACTTGTGTAGTCGTTCCCTTATTAAAATACAAACGGCTCTCAGCCGTGATTACCTAAAGACATGCCACATACATACAGCATTGCAATTGTAAGGTGGAGTCCCGGAGCCCTTCCCTCCGGGAAGGGACTAGCCCTTCCCGGAGCTAGTCCGGTGCTCTTCCACAAGCGTTCCTGCAGTCCTGACGGCAGAGCCTCCAGCGCAGCTGAAGGGCTTTCTCCCACATATGGATGAATTTGAGCCTGAAACATGTGGGTAAATGGGCTTATTGCCCATTCACTGGGGGACTGGACAGACCAGCCATTTGCAGGGTGTATCCTGTAGCATGGTTCCAGCTTTTCAGAGCGGTGCCTCATATGTCCGCCCGGGCGGGATGGGGCTCCCACGCAGCTCACGTCATCTGCTATTCGCAGCTTTTGCAGCATCCCCTCTGCGTCTCTCTGCTAGCCTCTGCTTTTACCGTACTAGGCGGCTTGGCTACTACCTCACCTCTATGTCAGACGTGCAGGCTGGCAGGGGTGTAACACCATGAGTAAAACTGGCTTTCCCAATGACCTCAGCTCCGGGGCTGGGACCCCAGCAAGCACCCTGCCTTTACTCAGCTCTAGTAGGGCTGGATGACTTCCTCCAGCGTTGGCTTTTGTCTATGCTTGAGAACCTCACGTCTCCAAATGAGCTGAAGTTATTGCTGCTACAATTTCCAGGATAATCTAACTTAATGTTCATCATCACGGCACAGCTTTATTTTCCAAAACCTGCTCACATCCACTAGCTGTGGGCCTCAGGTGCAAAGTTTGGATCCATATCAAACTACGAACTTCCCAAAAAGGCAGGTGTGCTCATGCCTAATGCAAATACCTTCTGATTATTAGCAGCTTAGAAGTGACACAAAATAATACATTCAAACAGAAGAACCAGAAACCGCTTTGCTGGTAGGCAGGAGAGTCCTAATGCTCATTTAGAGTGTCAGTGGGGAGCCAGAATTTCCATTTTGTGGAAAATTCAGACATTTCAGATTTTTTCAGTTCTTTACTGGAATGAAAAGCCAGGAAGATAAAAAAAATATTTATCAAACCTATTTTTCTGGCAGAGTCACTCCTACTGGTCTGAAGAAATAAGTCAAGACTGTAAGTAGTGTCTTTTGGGGCACAAATTCAAGTGAAAGACACTGTAAGAGGACATCTGGTAGAACAATCTTAAATGGCTAAGCTCTGAAAAATCCCCAGGGAGTAACGGGCCTGAAGGATAAAGCCACGGGCAAAGAAAAATGGACAACTTAATATGGTGACTAAACACGGATTTCTACTTTGGGCCCTGTAACTACTGCTCCCCTCTTTGTGCTGATGTAAGAAAGACCAGACAAGACCCTGGGATGAAACTGTATCAATCCTTTTAGCCTGGGGAGGAAAATATCATTAGTTAGCCTTGCACCAAAGCAAAAAGCAAAGGAGCTGTCAAGCTGGGGAGGGGCAAGGATGTAGCGCTGGTTACTGCGGGGGTTTTGTGCTTTTCTTTTTCTTTTCCCTTAGGAAAAAGAAGAATTAAAATTACCTTCTCGGCCTCAGCTCAAGGGGGACACTGCAGAGAGGGGGAGATCACATGGTGTAACAACGTGCGATGATGGGAGGTAAAAGCTTCTTTTATCAAAACTTAAACTTACCGGTGTCTGTAGAGCAGCATTTACCATTATACATAAATTCAGAAAGACAATTTCCCAGCCTTTAGAGATTTAAAATCCAAAGGTCCTTTCTGATGACTGACAAGGAAAAACCTTTTTGTAACACTTTTGTGGTGACTTTTTCAGCACACCCGAAGTGTTAAAACTGCTTTTGCTCCGTTTGCATCAGCAACGGCGTAGACAGACTAACAAGAGACATGGGCTGGGTAAGGCTGTCAGCTGCCCGTGTTTTTGTTGGCACTCTTCCATTAAGGAAGGTCATTTACTCATCTTCTTCAACTAACGGGCAAGGTACCTGGAGCTACCTTGCATTTACAACAGGGAAGGAGTTACAATGCAGAAGGCAGGAGAAACGAGGGTGCGGTGGGTTATCACCGGTGAAAGCCCGTGCTGTCCTGGTGCAGATCCCAAGGCAGCCAGGAGGTGCTTTAGCACGGCAAGGACACATCTGTGGATCTGCTCCAAATCACTCGTGTCCCTGTGCCACAGGCCAGAGTAGCATCTCTCCCACCATGTGTTACCAGGCACGCATCCCAGGAAACCCACAGGCATGCGAGCAGACAGACGTATTTAATTAATTCATCTACTGCTACGCACCTTGCTCTCATAGCCCACCTCAGGTGCGCCCAGCAAGGCTGTTCATTGCGAGAAGGACTGCTGTGTCCACAAAGCTTCACAGAGCACAGTACAACCCCCCCTTCTACTGCATGTGTTTAGCGTCACTTTTTGTGTAACAGCACAAAATGGGCGTCTCTGGAAAACAAGGCAGCTGAATGACCCTCACGTGGTGCAAGATTAAGAGCTACAAACACCTGTAATTCCAACAAGCTACAGTCTCCTGCACCTTCCCCACTCGTTTGTTCACACCAGAAAGCGTTCATGAGCCATTTTGGTCACCAGAAGACAGGTCTTCTGCACAGATCCCTGTGTTTCCAGGTCCTAGACTGCGCTACGTCATTCAAGGGGGAAGACCTGTTAGTCTTCTCATCTCTTAGCACTGTGAAGGAATACACCAGGATGCTGGATACTGAGGAAGAAGCCTCGTACCCCAGTTTTAAGGATGTCAACACTGGGAAAATCAAATGTTTTATGAGTTTCATCATTAGATGAGATTTTATGTTACTGGATTTTTTTTTTTTTTCATTTGAAAGCATAGATTTACAGTAATGGGCAGATGTTAGAAAAGATGAAATAAGAAGGTGCATATTAAGATGGTAAGCAATGACAGGCATCTTCCTTAGCTGCTCCAGTATAGCCATTCACTAGTGGTGTTGCCTAATCAGCCTCCACCGCTTGCCCCAGGGAGGGCAAGCTCTGAGAGCTGCCGCTCTCCTGCTCCTCCTCTTCAAGGTGACAAACAAAGCAGCCAAAGCAGCTGCCCTGAGCCACTGGCTCCTTCAAACCTGAGGACAGAATGAATTCTTTCCACTGCTTACTTACTCCTAGCTTCCATATAATATAGTTTATATTATATAATATATACGTAATTTCCTCCCTAGTCTCTAAAACATCTCAATTACCATTGCTACTGAATACTTTAAGTACTAGATTCCTGCCTTTTGAAGATGCTTTGGAAACCTTATACATCATGGTATGAGAAATATGAAAACTTCTTAGTAGATTCATGACTGTGTCTTTCTGTAGGTTTTATAGAAAGAAGAAAAATATGATTCTACTAATAGTGAAATTCAGAATGGGTTATTCAGATTAGGAAATTTCTAACAAAAATTTCTTGTTAGTTTTAGAAGGGGCTCCTTTCAGGGTTCCCTTCGCAATTAAAAATTTCTTCACAGCCACAGATCTTGCTGAACTGAAAGTCAAACCCAGCATTTTTTGGCATTTATAAATGATATAATACTCCGGCTCAAGATGTCAGATGCAAAACAAGACCAGGATAAAATCTCTTTTAACTATATGAAAAAATAGCATTTCAACACTATGCAGCAATATATAAAATTCACAAATGTTTACTAATGCACACAGGCAACACAAATCAAACATCCCTTTTTTTCTTCAGACATGCATTGGGTTTTTCAGACATCATATTACCGTGCAATAAAAAAGCCCAAATCACTTATCAAAAATACTGCCAATGAAAAAACGGGATTGCCACTTTGCTGGTGGTCTTAGCAGATAAAGCAAAATTGCCACTATACATCATCCTTAAAAGAAAGACAATACCAAAGGGGAAGCTGCCAGAAGGTGCCATTTTCAGATGTCAAGATAAGGGATGGACGTCTGAATTAATGCAAGACTTGTTGCATGTTGTCTGTAACAGGCAACCTGGTGCCCTGCTAAAGCAGACAGCAATGCTTGCGCTTGGATGCATTTCTAGGGTGTATAACTGAAGGAACCTAAAAGAAACTTAAGAAAACAAATACTCATCTTCAGAGTATTCCTGGAGGCAACTGCTAGGGGTTCTTGATGGTGCTGTAAGCAATCCTTTAGGAGCTGTATGGAGAAACAATGCAGAGATTGGATCCTGGGGGGAAAAAAATCCATTGGGAAAAGCCATTAACCCTAAGGGCATAAATCGAGAAGCCACCTTTGGCCTTCCTGGGACAAGGGCTTCTAGGAGAGAATCACTGGTGTCCGTGTTGCGAAAAGGCCGTGCAAGTCCTGTATTTCAGATACCGAGGATGGGAATGTTGATGCCATTATGCAGGACAACAGGGTTAGTGGGCACTGCAAGAAGCAATGAGAGTATCGAAGTAATGCTGAGAACTACAGTGATCGTAGGGATGGGTAAGTGTTTCACTGGCAAAACAAGTGCCCGCCAGGGCTGGGGCAGGTTTCAGCACATAAGGAAGCACAGTTTTGGAGGGGTTTTTTTGTATTATGTATAATTGTGATAAGCGTCAAGATTACAAGGAGTGGTTGTCTACAAAGCTAGCTATACTCCAAGACTATCTAAAACCTCAGCTGTGTTTAAGGGTGGATTTGCACCTATTACGGACTTCTGAAAATGGATGGGAATTAATCGATTTCATTTTGACAGAAAAATATGCTTGGCTCAGTGTCTGAGAAATCAAAATTAATATTCTTCTGGCCACTAACTTTTCAAAGAAGTTATTCGGCAGCAACCTAAAGCCTTTTGAACATGTCATTCTTAAGCTGAAGAGCATGTCTATACCGCTTTGCTTTCCTATGTCTCTGCCTTGCTATGTTTTCAAGTTGTTGTGTTTTCTTTTACTGCCAGAATTGTATTTCTGGCACAAGCGTGAACCTGCTGCCAGCTGGTGGCCTTGTGCTGAAGCCTCCTCATGGCAGGGTTACCGGAACGAGGTGTCTCATTACGTTCTCTGTGTATCTCATCTTACTTAGACAGATGAAGGGTCCAGAGCAGGGGTATCTGCGAACAGGATGCTTTGGTACCCTGTAGCTCAGAGCTGCTCGTGCACCCTCCGCTGTGTCATCAGACCTCTGCAGAGCCAGGAGAGACTCACATGCTATGATTGCAAAATCAGTCCTGCAGTGCTCCTGCCAACATTAAGGCTGTCATTCCTATAACGCCCAGATATGTATTAAAAAAAAAAAAAATCTAAAGAATTAACATCTGTTCCCTAACGCAAGTGTAAATCCAGAAAACTCCTCTGATACTGGGAGTTGGGGGTGAGGGCGTCTGTGTCTATACTGAGACAACTGAAGGCAGAATTCAAATGTTAGTCGTATTCCTTCACCTGCAACATGACTAGGCTTGAATCGGCCCTAGAGATGGTTTTAAGAAAAGAGTGTTGTAATGCTAAATATATTTAACTGTAAAATCTTTAACTGAATTTTCACTGGTCATGTGCAAAGCCAGAGTAATACTTGAGTTACATTTCTACTGACTTACACTCTTCACAAATGAAAGAAGGTGAGATGACTTGCTAACTGGTGCAGTAATTAGTCTTCAAGAGGGTAGAAGATACAGCATTAAATTGGAGCTCAGGTTACAGAGATGAAATCAAATGAACAAGTTCAGTGTCTCTAATATCCTACCACTTATTCCACAAGCTGTCTAAGTACATCAAGAGATTTAATTAATTCTAAGATTCCCTGATCAGTTGCAGAAAAAAGACAAAACACAGTGTATGGCAAAAGAGTCCTAATCAGACTGACCTGCTATGTGGTACTGGAATTATCGGTGTACCCTACATGCACGCTGCAGATGATATCCTGTCTCTGCGTCAGCCTGTGCTGAAATTGAGAGCTACATCGCAAGTTCCTGTACTCAGAAGAACATTTGGAAGAACCTGAGAAGACCTTAACTGATCAATTTGTCAAGGAAAAAATTTTCACCATTAAACTTTAAATACAAAAAGAGTTTCTTGCAAAATGCAAGACTCTCCCAGCATGTACAAGCTCTTTTTACAGAGTGGCTAAGACTTCTGTGCTGCCCACCCATTTCCCCAGTATAAACCCTGCTGAGGACAAGCCCTACAGCTCAGGGCCCTGTGGAAGAATGAGTGAAGCTCGAAACTGCTCTGGGTGGGAAAGGAGGACCTTCTCCCCTCCATGGCACCTGACTAGGCAGACCGGTTTGCCCCCAAGCCAACAGCCGCACAGGGTCCGCATCCGTCCTGCCCCAGGAGCAGCTGCCTGAGCACCACAGGAGCAGCGGGGTCAGGTCTGCCACGGGGCAGCCCCTTCAGATTCGGGTTTAATTACCTGCTCTTTTGATTTCTGCAAAAGAATGGAAGCGTTTTTTTGAAAGGCGCCACGTTCAGAGAGAAATCATGGTGTGCTGGGGGGTTTAAGTGGGGCATGGTTTATTTAATTCTCTCTTCCCTGCATAGCAGCTGGGCTTCGTATCCCGACTAATTTAGGTAGGAAGCTTGTTTTTATTCCCTTAACTTGCAGCATGAATGTCACCAGCCATAGCTGATAGCAGTGACCACTGCCAGAAAGCCATCAACACTTTTATGTGTTGGATTCACAGTGCTCCTTATTATGCCTGCAAAACACACAGCACTGGATCCACGCAATTTATTCTAGAGCAGGAGCTCCTTAATGCTCCATTACATTAAAAAAGGAAAAGTGAAAAAACCCGATCCTGCCTCCATGGGTCAGACAGCTGCCGTCACTGGGGAAAGACCGAATTCAGAGCCTGTGACAGTGGTTTCTGATGAGCTATGGGCACATTAGAGACTTCCCATGCTCGCCTGGGGAGGAGCACACCTGCTCAGCCAACCCGTGTGCACGGTAAGGTACGGTGATCCTGCGGCAGTGCTTCTGGGGACTCTGTCTTTGCACCAGACTACCAAGAGATCGTGCCATCTATAATGCCTACATGAGTAGGCAGGCTCCTGTGTGTTGAATAATGCTGGAGCTTGTTTGTTACTCTTTTCACATGCTCAGTTTGGCAAGGAGAAGTTGACAAGAACTTGATCGAAATTCTCATTGATCTTTTGATTTCGGAAGAGCTGTAACAATCTGCAGTGGCTGAGAATTTGGCCAGTTTTCTGCATCACGTTGGTTGTTTAAGGATCAGAATATTGTTTTTTCTTTAGAGGTTGCTAAGTTCAGTCCTCTGAAGAAGCTGTTGACTACCATTAGTAGTGGGTTCATTTGTTCTCTGCTGGACACTGTCAGCCAGCAGGGGTTTAGGCTGTTGTGCAGCTCCCAGCTCAATTATTTCTCAGGGCTCTTTGTTTAATGTAATGGGGTCAAATTCAGACTGTAGGTGGCTGATGATTTCTGGTCCAATTTACAATAGCCTGTCTGCAAGCCAACCTTGAATCCAGTTAATCTCTTTTGTGAAATAAAGTGAAAACTCTGCAAAGCGTTCAGTGTTTTGGTCCAATATTTAGTTTTTATAATGTGATCTGATTAGCAATTTTTCCTGTTCAGAGTGGCTCTGACATATTTATGCAGCTGTGTTGATAGAGGAATTATTTTTATTTCCCAAATTGTAATGCACTGCAATGGGAAGTCTTTCTGCTGAAAGATGAAATGAAGACATTAAAATAGGTTTAGTACTACGAATATCTACCATTAATTGTTTTGTGAACCTCAAGTTTACAACTAATCAAATCTTCCCGATCACTGTTAAGAGTGCGATTTGGTCTTTAGGAGGCCACAGTACTCTGGTTGGTCAATATATAGGCATTGTAGCTGACCAGTTGGCTTTTTAGAGCAGGTATTAAGTTGCCACCTTGGCTGACTCCCAAACACTGAAAAGGACTGTGAGCCCTAACTGCTCCAGCTCAGCCCAAATCTTTAGGGCTGAAGGACACAACAACTTCTGGAACATCACGGCAGGGAGTAGGTGTGATGCTTACCCTGGGGATCATGCAGAAAGTTCTGGGGCTTCAAGGACCTTTGCGGAATAAACTGCTCCATTTATTTTCATGTTTTATGGGAGGGCCGAAACAAAAGGCCTCAATCGCACACTGTCTAAAAAGAGTAGTGATGAGACTACTTATCTTCTTCTGGATTAAGGCTCTAATCCAGACTGTAACTCAGTGCACAGAGATCCAGAGAACACTTGACATTTCATGATTTTTACAGTGAGGCAAATAGGTAAGGCATTAGGAAAGCGTTAGCAATGGTGATCCAGAACGCAGGGTACACTCCTGTATCAGGCTATTCCTACTAGGAGATAAAGTGATTCAGTTGGACCTGATGTAGTGTGTTACAAATCTTAGTTTTGCTGAAACAACAACATCTAAATACAGAGACAATGTTATGGCAGATTTTATGTATAGACCTGGTGGTAGACATAACCGCCTGCTTGCAAAGGAGGAGCAGGAAGGCTTTGCAGTTTTCTGGCATATACTACCTTTTTGTCTTAAGTGTTTTTCTTTCTATAGCAGTCAAAATAGCAGAGACAACCCGGTATCACAGCAGCATCTTTGTTTCATCTGAACTATGTGTCATATTACTCTTTATATTGCATTTGCTTCAATCCCTGCATGTTTGTTTCTTCGATGCATATGCAGATCTGAGTACTTGCTATTCGTTGTGGGGCAGAGAAAGCGGCTGACATTTTGCTTATATTGCAATTATCTGGTTTTACTTGCTCACAAATAGAGAGGCTTCATTTTGACGGTTGTGTCAGGAACTCTACAACTTAGAGATGCTTTTCAAATATAAAAAAACCAGTTACCAGAGTGAGTGACTTAAAATGTAAACTAATGTAAGTATCAAATTCAAAATATATTTGATTTTGTGATAAAATAAAGTAAGGTTCATTTGCTGATTCCACAGTTGGTGGAAAAGGATAGAAAAAAGTTCCCCTTTATTTCCCTTTGTAGGTAAAGACATGAGTGTTCATTCTTTGCTCATGAGATAAAACCTTCTTTGTGGCAGTAATGGATGCAGCTTGCAAACAGGAAAGGAGGTAAGTAGGAAAAAACCCACAAAGCTTACTATTCAGAAGGAAAGCTAAAATAGATATTTTGTCTTTGAAAGTTATCTCACTATGGAGTAAATAAGATGTCAAAACTAACTGTAGTCCTGGGTTGGTCTCTGTTCAGTTCTTTCTCAGGAAAATTGAACAAAAAGTTGAAACTGAAAAAAGACTATGAGGATGTGAACAGATTCTTTAAGCTGCCAGAGGGCAGCAAGCTTGGAAAGACACTGGAGAAGTTTCTAGGTGACTCAATATTTAATATTTATATTTTACATGTCTTCATTTCTTATCTTTATTGTTACCCTTATTTCTTATTTCTACAGTTCTACTTTGAGCATTCATATTTAAGTTCTAAAAACTTTCAGAATTTTGAAGAAACAATAAATATTTCCTTCCTTTTTCTTCTCCTTCTTTTTCTTCGGATGAGCATGCTTTTGTTGCCCTTTTGCTCTCCTCCAGTTCCAGTTGCTAATGCACAGAATACAGTCTTAAGAAAAATTGACAACCCTGAAGGTAAAAAGCCTGGAAAGCCCATCGTGGGACTGTGACTAAAATATATTGAACTAGCAGTTCAGTTAAGGTTTTGGTAAAGTGTCTCGTGTAAGTGTTAGTTAACAGAGCATTGGCAAAAGAATAAGATGAGCAAGAAACTGGCTAAACAGTAGATATTTAGCTGAGCTGAATGGGAAAGCTGTTGGAAAGAGGGTACTGGTTGAAAGGCTGATCAAATCTGAAGAGTTGAAAAACTGTTTTGATGATTACCTTGACACAAGGCAGAGGTGTTAATGAACTCTGCAGCTGATGCAAATTTGGAAGGCACGGATGGTTTGGAACAGGTCTGGAATGTTATATAGGCAGAACTTAGGGGGAAAAAAAAGTTTGAAATTTAACAAAACTAAATGCAACCTTAAAAAGAACTCTGGCTGTAATCTGGAATTTCATCAGAAACATCAGATGAAGTGAAAGTCATCCTTTAATCAGCCAGCACGTACAGCTCCAAGCCACCAATGTAATAGATGTGGTAAAGATGTAAACATCCGGGGCTCCCTCTGGGCTTCTGCACGTTATTGTATTTCCGAACATAGGTATGCTCCAGGTGTAGGAGGCTCGTCTAGCCTAGTAACAGTAAAGCTGAGGAGGATATATACTACTGGCTTTGCATACAGCAAAGAAATAAAAACAGAGAGAAAAAAGATTCCATTTAAAAACTGATGCCAAATAGAAAAATACCAATTTCAGGCCAATCTAAAATTTAAATGGAAAATAAGAACAAGGTCCATCCAACTCACCAGAAACCTGAGTTTTAAATGACATTCTGCCAAAGGGAAGCAGAGTGTGGGGAACATGCCTGATTTTAAGGCGGATCAGTTACAATGGCATAATTATTTGTGGTATCTGAGACCTGGCTTCAAAGCCCTCTCCAGTAATGTTTTCTTCATTTAACAGTTTGGCTAAATTGCAGTAGCACCTTTTCCTTGGGTGCATCTTCAGGTCCTATCAGAAATCAAAACTGACCACTAAACTCAATATCCAGAAAAGATTGTCAAAACTTTTCCACCTGCACACTGTGGTATTAATTTTCTGCAGACTTGCAGTCTCACAAATGCAGTTCTTGAGATATCAGTTTTACCTTTTGGATCCTCTATTTGCATATCTTTGCAAATAGACTTCTAGACTCAGTGAACTTTTCACGAATGCTTAGGCACACTATCTGCAAGCATGAAATGGTAGAGGAAAAGAGTACACCAGCACTGGAGAAGGAGAACGCGTTGCCACTAGGAAGGATGAAGTGTCACCGTTTTGCAGTTTTTATTGATAGATACCCACGAGCTGCCAGACCCTGTTCCTGGCACCTAAGAATGGCTCTTGCACACTGTGATTTTCAGGCTCCAGGGTAGAAGACATTCCCCTGAGGTTTCATGTTTTTTCCATCAGTTTCTTTCTAGCTCATTTGAAGAAGCGGCAGTGCCAAACAGCCAGAGAAGTTCTTGATTCTGCAGGGCGACTATGGAGGTAGTAAGCGGCACAAGGTGCCTTCAGCTTAGTAAAACCCTCATGCCGCTTAACTGCTGGGTACCCCCTTAGAGGAACAAGCTTAGAAAGATGATATATCATCTTTTTTTTCTTTTAATTGTCAGCCACTAAAAAAAAAAAAAAAGCCGCTGTCCATCTGAAGCACTTTGCATGCATGAGTCGCCCTTCAGGCACTTGGTGGAGATAAACTTCTCAACTGTCAGAAAAACTGCTGGACCTTTTGGTACAAAAGATCATCCTCTTAAGGCTACTTAATGGCTGGGTAGCAGTCTCCTGTGTGAATGTATCCAAGTAATTATAGCTTAAAGTTATACTAATCACTCCTAATAGAGATGGACTGTTCCTCCTGCTGTGTCCCTTGCTGCTCCCAGATGAGAACTATCTCAACAATTTGGGATTAGCAAAAACACTTGTTACGCTATTAGCTTCATAACTTTATTAACATCTTTGATTATAGAACAGATGGATGAATCTTAATCATTCTATAATGGAAGATTAAATAGCTTAAATTATATCAATCATGTTTAAGTCTTTACTTAATAAAACAACAATTTAAGTTGGGTCATCAGTGGGGTTTGAACCCAGGGCCTTCAGATTAGCAGCCAAGACTTCCTCCATTAAAAGAGTAAACCCATTAGCTGCTTGCAGTTGTACACTTATATCTATGTACATTGGCCATTAAAATATATGACACACGCTGTGCCAGTGGATTACACATTGAATTTTGAGATTAAGAATTTCTAGGTTCCTTTTGTGCCTCTCAGAAGGAGTTTTGCCCCCTGAATACAGTGGGCAATGAGAAATGGGTCAGCTGGTGACAGTCTTCAGTTATATTTTTACATAAAGCTTGTATAAGTGTTCAGGTATCAAAAGACTTTATAAAACTATCTGGTTCAGTTATCTTTGATTCGGAGACACGTAAGAGCCAAACATGCATATTTGGTGTATGCACGTTGAGATCCAGACAAAAAAGAGAGTTATTGAATCCCCATCCTGTCATTATGAGCAGAATATAACTATGAGAAGGGATTGATCACAGTATACTTTTTGTCATCTATTTCAGGTAAACTGGTTCACTGTAAACAAATTTTTTTAGAGGATTTTTTTCCTCTACAGCATTTTTGCTGTGCTACCTAAACCTTAGGTAACCTCAGCTACTCTTCATGACCTCCCCTGGGGTCAACACTGGTTTGCACTGACCAAGAATCCTAACTGCAGTTTATTAAAGCCCTTTATCTGCCACCTTATCCGTCACCTTATCAGAGACAACACACCAAACTTTACTGAAGATGGCAAATGACACCACTGACTGGAGAGAAGATGTATTATTCTCTGAATATTTAATGAAAGATCCAGTGGAGAGTCGCTCAACAAATCTCATGTGAAAAAGAGATCTTCAATCCTAACTGCAAATTTGAATGCAATATGTTTACAATGCCAGCCTTCAGCAAGCTTTGATTTCACGGCTCTGTGCAAAGAACTGATTTGTTCATTTTTTGTAAATAATATTGGACTAACAGAAAACACGTGACTGTTGCTTGACACTGTTAACACAGAGCTGCAACTCCAAGACTGAAGGTGAAGCATGGTAAATTAAAGATCAGCCACTGATACGGAGTTTGAGAATATCACCTCCAAAAGCAAAAAGCCCAACAACACACTGAGGCATGTGTTTGGCTCCAGCTTAGTGGAAACAGAAACTACTAATTCTTCACCAAAAACACATCCTGTGGCATCATTTGGCTTCCTTGGGGGGGTCTGAAAGCAGGTTGAGCTCTAGTTAACTTTGGAAAACTCACAATAAAAGGTAGAATTGCACAGTAGCTCCATAGCTGTATATTACGTGCTATAATTCTGCAAACTTTGCAAGTTTGCCTATCAGTCTTCCTCAAGACTTTACATACATACTTAAGATTAAAATTTTATTTGGAGATGTCATTTCACTTTACTGCAAATCAGTACATCAGCTCTTCTATAAGTGCACTCAGTTGCTCCCTGAAGAGAGAGAAACAGCAATGGTATATATATTTCCTGCTCATTACACTGTAAAAACCCTTGGAGAACTGATACATTGATTAGCACAAGTCAGGAGTGCATCTTTGACTTGATCAATACATTTGTGTGTTGTGGACTGGCTAATGGCAAGTGTCAGAGTGCCCACCTGTTTGAAATAATTGCAGGATACAAGCATTAACCTATTGAAAGAGCGCATTTATTGGGCGCACAGAAAAATTTACGATCTTCAACTATACAGCCTGTGCAATAATACTGACTGCCAAGTGGAGAAGAGATAGTTCAGCTACATTAAAATAGCAGGTAAATCTGGAGTCTGGGGTTTGCTCCAGGTATTTAAAGACCTGAGCAGAGCATAATGAAGGAACAGATGTACCACTTCAAGCCAGTATGGTACATGAGTAGCCTCAGAGGAGCGTAGGAACACAAAATGA
The DNA here is from genome assembly GCF_035582795.1 of Mycteria americana. Taxonomy (NCBI): domain Eukaryota; kingdom Metazoa; phylum Chordata; class Aves; order Ciconiiformes; family Ciconiidae; genus Mycteria; species Mycteria americana. The sequence goes on from NC_134373.1 coordinate 19,482,711, forward strand.
AAAAAGATGCAACTCTGATCAAAGATATATATCCAAAGGTTCAGAAAATACACATGCCTGTTTACAGAGATCCTCTCTATGGAGCCTTCAAAGTTTGATATAGATGTGCCATAACTGTAATTCATGTCACTCCCTCAGGATAGGGTACTTTCTTATGCTCTTGTAAATTATTTTATTTCTTAAAATAGCTTTTCCAGGTGAACTGAAACACCGTGCGGGTTGCTTTTAAGTACTCGGATACTTCTGACAGGCCATGTTTTTCATTTTAGGCTCACAAAATGGAGGAGGAGCTCCTCTTTTTTGTTAATCCTATAAACCAGTAGATATAAAGTTCTCACCTGAGATTAAGTTAGGTTCCCTTGTTAGCATGCAGGAATTAAATATTTCCCAGGAAAGCACCTAGCCACCACAGTAAGGTTTTTCTAAGATGAGCTGCTTTCAGTATTTTCTACTGCCACTATTCTACTCCAAATGGCATATTTCCATACGCAGCAGGAGATAACTATTGTCTGGTGGTTCCACATCTCATTTGGTAGAGGCCATGTCTAGCTTCTGGTACTCCAAGGCACAAATAAGCATGACTTTGCAAGCAGAACAGAGGAGACTCAGAGCAGCTGAGCTGCAGAGAGCCCTGGACCAGACCTGCCCACTGGCCCTTCTTGGAGGGGACAAGAGATGGCCGAACATGTCCTGATGTATGGAGATGGAAAGGGAGTGACTTATACAAGAGACAGCCTATGTTGGACTGAGCTGCCCTAGATATTTCATACAGTTTTAGGGTTGAGTCCTGAAACTCTACAGCTGCCAAAGCTGAATCACTATGGCCAGAAACACAAACTGCAGGAAACTAGTCACCTGAGGGAAGCAGGTGGTCAGGTGCTGGTACCACGAGTGGGTGTCCTGACTTCCCTCAAAAGAGCCTGACCCAGAAATGAAGAGCTGTTTGATCTGAAACCAGCTTAATTGGTGTTGCTGCAAGAGGATCTCTTTCCATGTTGGAGCAGCTAAACTAATATCTTTTCCCAGTCTGTTTAAGACAAAGTGTTTCTACAGCCCTGTCTCAGAGGCCATAACGTGGATTTCTCCTGGCCCAGTCAGCTAGATCACCTTATCAGTGTAGAGCAGGAAGACTGGGACTTGCCTATCAGTTTCTGGTTTTAGTGTGATTAAGACTCAGGGCCTGTGCTAAGTTTGTCACATGCCTTTGTACAGGGTATTTGAGATGGTTCTCTGAAACGTGATGCACTGAGGTTTTGTAGTAGTTCCATGGAGATGGAGGTAAAACCTGGGCTTGGGAGGAACCCTCTTAATTACAGGTTAAGAGCTGCCACCTGAATTCAGACCCAGCACCTTGATTTATTCCTTGAAATAAGGCCAAATGGGTAGTAGTAGCCCAAAAAGCTCATATAAGAGAAGTTAGTGGGGTGACAGTTCCTCCTATTGAAGTAAGAAAACTGCGATTAGGAAGTGTAATATTGAGTTTTTCCTGCTCAGTTTCTGCAGTGCTGAGTTTGCAGAAGAGAGATTGTGCACTTCTCAGGCATCTGGGAAGTCCTTTTAAGTGTTTTTAACGCACCTGGGAGAGTCTGAAAATGCTTTAATTACTAAGGACTAAGACTGATAAGGGTTGGGGGTTTTGGTTTTTTAACTTCTACTAGTAATCTGATACTCTTTTCCTATGCTTTTTAGTTTCCTATAGTCACACTGAGGTTAGCTGTAGAAATAACAGAAATTTACTCACCCTAATGTGTCTTTTAAGAGAATATCAGAGGATGAGGTACTATTGCTGTAACATAGAAAATAAATGTAATGCCATTGTTAACAACATGTAGCGCTCCTGCAATCCACAAAGGTACAGAAAACTAAGACGGACTTTAAACCATGATTAAAGGGGAACACTGAATTGATAAAGCAGAAAAGTGATACCCTTACCGTGTAGTTTTGCTGTTTACATGAGAAATTGTTTAAATACTACTGTTAATCTAGCTCTGTTTTCACTAGCTGTAGGCTGATGCATTCATTATTGCAAAAGTCATCCTTTTTGGCTTGCTGTGGCAAGTGCCCATGCTAATTGAAAAGAATCCTTTGGGACTTGCTCTCAGTACAACAACTGGCTCGCTTGATAAAAAGGAGAGCTCCAGGTTTTGAGGCAGCCTTTAATTAAATGTAAAAATGTTTCAGGAAGGTGGTGATAAGTAGACCAAAGCAGCTATGTTCCGGACTTCACCACTGAGCTAGATCAACCCTCTGATACGTGTTGAAAGGACTTCTTGTGAATCCAAGAGGAGCAGCATAAGGTAAGACACTGGTGACACAGGTTCTGGGAGAGCATTTCAGATCCACTGATTTGTCTGTGGACTCAGACTGGTGAAATATCCATCTTTTGTCTTCAGGCTTTCCATAGTAGCATATCTAATACAGAAACTGTAATACTGACTTAGTATGCAATTGTTCATATGAAAGTCAATACTTCTGTTTGGATGTTCTGCTTTACAGTAACGAGTTCAGATGGGAACTATGCTGTCCAGGTGGATGTAGAATCTGTCATGCATCTTCTGGATCTCAGCAGTCATCCCAAACTTATAAAGAACCCCTCCGGTTATGGGGGTAGAAAGCTCTGAGTTGAGAAGGTGGGATTTTAGGTGTGGTGTTTAGTTATAATAGGCCCACCTTTTCATTGCCTAGGAGGAGATGGCTGTTCAGTTAGTCACATGCACATCCTTCCTTTAATTGCAGCTGTCCGGTTGCTTCTACAGTTTAGTCTGTGTGAACGGGAATTAGGTAGTGCCTGGTGAAGACACCAGCAGACCATGCCTGGGAGGCAGTTAAGTGTCCAGGGAGATCTAGCTTAGAATTCAGCCTTGGACAAAGCATGATGTCAAACACCGAGATGCCCATTTCATTGGTGTCTGTGGGTGATACCTGTCCAGGGAGAAGGCAGCCCAGGGGCACAGCCCCTGCAGCCCGAAGGAGGAAAGAGCACTTGCAACCTCTTCTCAAATGCGCAGGAAGACATTTCCTGCTTGATGAGCACTGGGCATAGAAAAGCCTATTGTACGTGATGAAACTCCTGTGCAGGCATCTATACCCTTCATGTTTAGAGTGTTTGCCTGCAGTACTTAGCTGCTCTTATATACCTGAAGTTAGTGTATGAAATTGGAAGTTGATGACATACTGTAAATTTGACCCTTTTTCAGCCTGTACCATGTAATAGAACCATACGTTAGATTACATTTGATTACATTTTCTTACATACTTTTTACATGAAGCCCAAATCTCACTGGATGGATGGTTCCCAAGAACCAAGACAACTTTTCAGTGTGCTTTTATTCTTGCTTTTATTCTGTTCACTGTGTGGGGTCCATGCAAGTCTGCTTGATGTTCACCTCCCGAACTGAGTAAGGAAGCATTGCCATAGGGATTTTATAGCATTAGAACTTATTACTGATAATTTGTTCATATTCATACTCAAATCTGACCCTTTTGGGACATGCCCTATGTAACAGAATCTTTCATCACATTATCTTACATAATTTTTACACAGAACCCCAGTCCCACTGGATGGATGTTTCCCAAGGACTGGGACAAGTGCTTAACGAAGGAATTGTTGCCATAGGGGGTTTACAGAGTTAGAGCTTGCTGTCGTTAATGTATTCAGCTTCAAAGTTGCCTTTATACTGTACGCGCAGATAGGCAAGCTGAAAAAGGGAGATTAAATCTCAATTAATTTTGGACACTTCTGAAACCTTCTTTGGTAATGCAGAGCACTTTTCTCTAAGCGCACCTTCGGAAAAACTGAAAATCTGTGTTTAAAGCACTGTTTGAGTGTTAGTTATTTAAGCTGCCAGATACCTCTGAAGGACAGGTTCATAAGCTTTATTTTCATCAATTTATACATGAGAGTACAAAGAAAGCACTAAGTGACTTACTGAGAAGAACACAACAAACACAGCAAAAAAACCCTCAACTTTAAACCTGGGGCTTCCTGTTCCTGGCATGTCCTGCCCTTCTTCTTACAGATCTTTTGACTCCAACTGCGCATATATCTAACACATTTGGAATCTGCATGGTTCCCAAACTGGAAAAAATGAGAAATTATGATCAACAATTTGTGTTTTCTTGTGGAAAACTTCTTCAGTGAGTTACTCAACACTTGCACTGTTACTGAGATAACCATCAAACTGAGATGAAATATGGTATATGCAACTGTCTGAATTGTGAGACCGTTCTCTTCAACATATGTTTAGGAAAATTTAATTCAGACTTTGTAGTAAATGAGCTATTCCCTGAACATTGTTTACAGTTCTGCAAAGATGTCTTAGCATAGGGCATGTTTGTATGAATACATACATACATACAAGTTAAAAATTCTTTTCTTAATTTTAAGATGAACTCAAACAATGTTTCACAGCTTTTCTCTGTAATGCTGTTCTCTAAAACATTCTGTTTAGAGGAAACATTCTGGAGGAAAATAAAAATACAGGAACTGCCAGATGAATGACTGTCAAATTCAGTAACCTATCTCTAACAGTGGCCAATAATAGATGCTCAAGTGAGAACTGAAAGAAAAAGGACAGAAGTAATCCTATCTAACAAATTAAGCAGCACAGGGACTGTTTGTGCCAGATGTTTCTCTGATTAAAACATCAAATACTGTAAGATGCAAAAGAAAAAATTGGTGCAGTCAATAAGAGACTCTCTCTAATGTGTACAGAAATAGATACATCACATGCAAACAGTTTCTCTCTCCTGATTTCCATGGATTTTTAGCTTCTGAGCCTACATTTGACAGACACCCAGACTGAATGTGAGGCGTGTGGTCTTGCTCAGGCTTCTAGATCTGAGGGGAACTGCAACAGTTAAAAGCCCAGAGTGCCCAGCTGTCATGAAGTCGGAAGGATGCTCTCACCTTCCCGCTCAACATCATCTGCGAGACACAGGGGGCTTATGCCGTCTGGGTCCAGGCAGGTCTGGAAATGCTGGAAGCTTAAAACCAAGAGGGCCACTGGAGGTCTGTGCCCTCTCTCTCCCCAGGTGGCCTGCTCTGCCAAGGCTAGGAGCAGTTTAACATGGGTGAGCATACTCTTCCTCAAAGCTGTAGAGTAAAGGGGATGGGAGGATTTTGTTTTGTAGGTGATGGAGTTGATTTCTTAACAAGGTCTTAATAGTTAAATCCTGTTTTGAAAACATTCATCCCCATTCCTCTCCCATCTGCTGGCTTTCTTGCCACCTTTCATTCTTTGTTGATCGGAGCACTTTTTCCATTATTTATAGCCATGGCTAACAAGCAATCGTATCTGGCAAGCAGTGGATAGAGGATCCCGTTATATTCTAGCACAGAGAAAGGTCACTTTGAATGAGGGAACCAGCCACCCAACAGAATACCAGCCCACAGAGAAGCTGGACTGGACACTGGTGACCATGAGCACCCAGAAGAGCCGGAAGGGAGTGGTGACTCCAGACTCTGCAAACACATACACACTTTAGTCTGGTCACGCAGCCTTGCTGGAAGAGCTTTGTTCTGTTGTCAGGACAACTGTCTGCCAAGAGGATGATGACATTCCTTAGGAAAACTTTTTTTTCAACCTAAGGTCCCTTTTAGGTCTGCCCCTACTTCCCCCCCCCCCCCCCCCCCCCCATACAAGGCCATTTTCAGTCTAACCATAGCAAGTCTCAAGTAAGCTGCTTAGCAAATGGATGATAGCAAATGTTCTCCTGGATAACCTTGGTCAGAGATACAAATTGGCAGTGCTGTTCACATGGGCAGGATTTCAAGTTGGTGCTAGTTATTGCTGGGAATTTTCCTCTCTGCCATATTCCAGCGGTATGTTTCATGCAGTGGCATGGCTCTCGGTTGCAATACTATTTCCTTTTCTCCCCAGCATGAGAGAAACAACTAGAATCCTGGCTTGCAATCTGTCTCACTAATGCTTAAGCTGCTGTTCACAGCCCTAAGGGCTTGTAGGCAATTTAATTACATTCATTTCATAATTTCAAGTGATGGTATTTTGTAAACATTTTTAATGTATCATCATTAATATGCTAAGGAAAGAAATCTATTTCTGCCAGGAAAGAGGAAATAAATCTTCACTATCTCTTTGGTCCACTAGTTTACATTTAGAATAGAACACCTTTTCTGAAAAGCTGTTGGAGACGTATGCTCCCATTATTATCTCACAGTGATTTATCACTAACTCTAAAATAAACATTATATCCAAGTTACCTGTTTGCTACTCCCCTTACTATGCCATTTCAGAATATCTTAAAGAACTAGTGTACAAACATTGACATGTGTTGGCTGTTTTGGGGTTTTTTTTCCTTTGTATTGTTGCCACCCTTATTTTTTCAAATTGTATGAAGTAAGAGGGAGAGAAACAAATAAAAACAAAACTGCCATCTGAAGTCCTAGGTAGAGAAGGCAAACTCCCACATAGAAACCAATACTGAAATGTCCTTATTAGAAGGATGCGGAGTCAAAAAATGTTCATGTTCTAGGGGAAAGGGAAAACTCACTAAAATGTAAGGTATGCTATACCCTTAAGACTGAGAGGATCTTTTCACCCATGTATTTGGGGCTGGGTGAGTCAGTGCAGCCCTTAGTAGCCTGAAACAGGCATAGACCATGGTCTAAGCTGTGATTCTGCTACCAGCTGCCCAGCATCTCTCCGTTTGTGAAATGGGACATCTGGTCTCCACTTTCCAGCCACTTTTGCAAGTAACAAATAGCACTATTTCCAGCAGAGTTGAGAAGAAGATATTTTCTTGTAGCTAGAAGATCAAGGTGACCCAGGGTATAAGACCAGTGGAACCCGTAGTTCTCTGCCTTAGCACGTGGGGCCTGCCTCTTGGCTAACAAATCACATGCTTCAGAGGAGCAACTCCATTAAATGATGGATATTTACTTATTTGACATGAGAGTCCCGTGTCCCTCTCAGTATAAGGGACCCTATTATGCCAGAGCGGCATAAACCAAGAATAATTGACAGTTCCAATACAACTTAAGTTGAGCTGAGGTTAAGGAAGAGAGTGCAACAAGGAATAGGGTGAGGCTGTGGAAGTTACACAATTGTGCAGCTATACTTTAAAAGAAAAAGATGACTAGAAGCCACTTGAGTACTTCCTGAAGGCTAATCTTATTTATTTTGTTTTTAGAAGTTTGATCTATGTTGCAAAGCTTCTAGTTCTTGCACTCTGTACAGAATTAGAGCTCAATTAAGGAACTTGGTCACAAGATGCATCATTGCCCCAACTTGAAAGATGAGCAGAAGAAGGGAGAAAGGTCACTAGTCAGCCCTTCATTACTCTACCATCTTCTCCTTTGTTTCTGGTGATCACCACTGCAGTAAAATTTGTTAATAACTATGTGAGGAAAACTAGCTGAGCTGGAGTATGTCTGCTCTTTCACTAAAAACTTCACCCAGTGTCAGTAATTTTCCCTTTAAGCCCTTGTGTTAAATGTCTTGGGCAGTGCATTAATCCTGAACATTTAAGATACGTGCCTGCCTTTTGGAAAGGCCGTTTTAGACACATAAATGTTTGTCACTGCAGGAAACTGCTAAATCCTGCTCCTGCTCTGTTCTGTGCTTCCTCTTTGTTCTGAGGTTGTGCAGTGGCAAAGCTGCACAGAAATTCTGGGCCGGTTATTTTTTAAAATAATAAATAATTGCCATCAGGTATAAAAGTCTCATTGAGTGCAGTGGAGACTACTGCTTTAGGATTATTAGAATAGCAGTTCTTGGTTTTAAAGCATTGAGAAGAATTGCTTTTTCTAGCATGTTTATGAACTGATGTATGCAAATTCAAAATCTGAAGGATTGCCTCTAGATATTTGCCAAATACAGTATAACTAATATGATGTGGTCCTAGAGCAGTGTTGTATTTTACTCTGTGGAAGTAAGCCCTGCGTTACATATTTATTTTCCTCAAATGTTTTATATTTTTCAACATCATCCCTCTAGTTATTTTATCTGGTAGATTTTTAGTATAAAATATAGACACGCAGCGCAGAATACCACAGTAGGTTTTCCTGGCAAAAATGCATGTAGCCTGCTAGAAGACAGAAGCTGAGGTTAAAAATAGTTAGCACGTGGCAGTGCAAGATGGGGGTTTGGGACTTTAAGATCCACTCTAATTATTCACTAGACCAGTATGCTTCTGTCATCTTCACCAATTCAGAATAACACTTGGAAAAAACAAGTGACCCTCACTATCATACATAATGTGGCAGCTTAATTGGCAAGAAGAGGGTGAAAAGTAGGCTAGGAAAACCCTTTGAGACTGATGGAGCATATTTCAGTGGCTTCATCAAGGTAATGTTCCCCAGGTGATTGGAGGCAGCAAATATTTCATCAGGAAAAATATAAAGGTGCTTCAACTGCAGAACCCCAAACAAATGATTACAAACACGTTCTTTTTAAAGAGCCTTTCATATCCTATGTATCTAGAGGAAAAGTAGAAGAAAATTATTAATTTTAACACCCATGAATTATGGTGTTAGTGCCCCTAAAAATAACTTGCATTTGCAGTGAGGATTAACTCAAATAGGCTTTCAGTTGTAATAATTTTGCTTTGATCAAAGGAGGGACGCAGTCAATATGTATTTTTGCGCAGGTTAGCACATAGCATGCTCTTTTGCACACGTGCCCAGAACAGAAATAATACTGAAGTACCCTTAATTTCATGGTCACAGAGCCTATTTAGACCCATCAGGCTCACAAAAGCTCACATTTATTCAATATTCAATTTACAGTCAGATTTTGTAAAGACCCTTTTAAGTGAAAACAATGTAGCTACTATAAGAAGAATTTCAGATTAAAAATATCTCAAATTAAATGAAGACTTTGTTGTTGCTGTTGTTGTTAGGACTTTCTAGATAGCATCGTAAAACTACAAAGAAAGGAACTTCTAGAGTTTCAAGGACAAGTATCCTGATTCTGTTAAACCCAGATTTAAATAAACAGTCAAAACTTTAAATACCTATTTTAAACAAAATTCATAGCCCCATTTTTAGAAGAGGTATGTGTCCCCATATCAATATAAGGTTAATTATTTATATTTTCTCATTAATCTTTTCTGTCAAAAAGACATCATCATGTGATTTTGCTTTTTTAACATTACTAACATGTACCATGGTATCTAACATAAGCTCCTGTTTTGACCTAATAAAATGCATGGGAAACTGAAAAACACTTTCTCTTGTTATCTGTGCACATAATGTAGGTTGTTATCACCAAGGATCCCACGTTCACATGAGCAGACTAGATGCTCTAGAAAGTCTAGATTAACTTGTGTACAGCTTTAAATGACTTAATCATATTTGAAATGGAAACGTGCTGGCTAGTTGTTAATTGCCAGTTAAAATAATTCCTGACCAGCAGCAACTAAAAATATGTGATGGTAATGGTGTTAGTCCCAGTCTTTCAGATCGTGTGTTTGCACCACAAAATCAGACATCCTTATGTATGCTCTAAGCAGAGAGAGTTGAGTATCTGAATGGGCCTGGCCAGAGTACTTTTTGGTTTAAGACAGGTCTACAGAAGATCTAAGCATGGATATTGTCTATGCTACTCTGGAAAAAGAGGAATTTGATTTCACATCCAGGAAAAAAATAAAAAGGGAGTTTTGTCCAATACTGAACTACAGATACTTATGATCACCATGCTCAGTACTGAGATACAATCAAGGATGTAGTATTTATACCTTACTGGTTGTCATACTTTCTCTAATGCCTACAGCTTTGACCTGAAAGAAAACAGTGTGATTACAGTGGACCACACACAATCAGAGATGTCTCTTCCCAGAGTTCATTCTTCTAACAATTTTCAAGGCTGACACAATTTTCATTCCTGAATCCAATAAATAAATAAAAAAAAGTACAAGGGGATGTTTTAATTACACAGGTCTGTCAGCCTATACAAAGAACGTAGCATTTCTTAAACTGACTGCTGTGCTATATATTAATTAGTCACCACCAGAGAATGAAGGGCTCCATTAGCAGGCAGGTGCATGTGAGACAATGTTAAAGGAATATATATGCAGATTCTCGAATCTAACCATCTTATTTGCAATCTGTTACTGAGCTGGAATTTAGTTAAACATCTTGAAGATGTACAAAATAGCGTGTAGAGGAGGCCCTGGCTCTTAAGTAATTGGCAGCAGCTCTAGCTCATTAGAATAGCCTCTCATCTGACATGCCAAATGTGCCCTGTGTTGAGATGTTCAATAATCAACAACCAATCGTTCCTCTTTTCACATCACTCAGCATGACAAATCAGTGATATTAACCACATGGGTTAAGGCCAATGCCAGTCATTGTTTACACCTCAGGTTAACCAATTCTCTTTCGATCAATACAACGTCTCTAAAAATACAATACAAATAGACTGGTGGTGAAGTCTTCATAAAAATCACATGGCTTACCCACATCTTAAAAAGAAAACAATAAATTATAGAAGTGCAGTACAAACAGTGGTATGAAACTGGCTATATTTAACTTTAAGAATATAGGGACCACATTGCTGAAAGGAACTGGTTGCTGCATTTGTTAATACCCAACTTGTAGGAGATACCAAACCCTAGAGTTTCAGAGGAACGCGTGATAAAAAGCCCACCTGGAGGAAGTCCCTTAGCTTTTCTCATGCTGAGTCAGTGTCTCAGTAGTGCATTCACACTGATAATGGCCAAGCCCTTCTTCTAAGTGATGAGAGTTACTTGATGAGAAGCCCAGGGTATTCTTTTCTACATCGTTACTTCCCGTGGGTCAGTGCTCAATTTCAACTGCTGTTGTGCATCTCTTATTCAGTTTGGTTAGGTTCCTCTCAACCTCACAGCCTTCCCTAGTCTTTACCAAGCTGAGTAATTTAGTCATCTGTGTATTTTATCACCTCGGTGCTCACCTGTGGTCAAAGATCACTGATAAATAAGGAAAGCAATACAATATGGTCTTCAGACAGTACTATTTGCTCCCTTACTGTGCCACCATTAGCCATGAGAGCAAGCGTCTGTTCGCTCTTATCTATGATATATTGCTGGTCATCCCTCAGTTCTGACGTAGAAAAGCACTGTGCTTTCTACTCTTTCACTTCCTAACTTCAGCAAAAGCATCTCATAAAAACATAGCAATGAATCAGTGAGGCTAATATTTACTTGAGACCAATTAAATCCCATATTCTCCTTATCTCATCACTAGTTTTGTAAGCAATAGTGATGGAAATCCACAAAGTACTGCGACTATCGCAAATTTTAAATGCTGATAATATGCCTGTATATGCTAAGCATACCAAGTCCTGCTGATTCTGTCAGTTTGGAAAGAGCTGCAGGCTAAGTGGGGCAGGGTCACGTGCTCTGAAGGTAGCTGAAAGGACATGAGTCATAATTCTAAAGAGGGAAGCTGGAGGAAAGGATAAGTAGCCAGTAATATTAGAAATTTCTTGAGCTCTCTCTTCCTAAACAACGTGTAAGATCTGACAAGGAGGTGTTTGTCTTGTTCTGCACGTGATTTTTGTGATCTGCCGAGCTGTGGATCTTGTCCCTGCAGCCAAGGACACAGCAACCTTCCAGCTTGCCTACTTCAGTCCCTGGCTTTCCACTTTCAGCAAAAGTCCTGCAGCTGGTTACCTCCTGAAATGAGCACCTGCCATCATTTTTTCTCCAGCTTTGCTTTCACTGATAACAGAGCAACACATAAGCAACGGAGGGCTCCTCGAGTAGTGCCTACGCACGAGGTCTGCCTGCAGGCTGAGCAGTAACACAGCACTGGTTACCGATGGGAGTCTCTCACTGCGGCTCCTGGTCTCTCTATTTTCTCCCTCCCCGTTATGTATAAACACAGTAACTTGATTTCAAAAGTTTTGATAACATTGGGTTTTGTCTGAATTTTTACTTTATTTCCTGTCTCATTTCTGGCACCCAAAGGTTTTGTTACGCTGCTTTCGGTTACTGTCTTTCTTTTACATAGAAGGTGGTAAAAATCTATATACCATATTTAAATATATATTTCTCTAGTATAGACACTAGAGAAATTAAAAGGCAGAACAAGGGACACTCAAAAGATTCAGTAAATATGCTAAATGTATGTTTATCCAGACTCCCTCTGGTCTGTCTGGGCATAGCTAGGCTCCCTTGTGCAGTACGCGCTGCACCACTGTGGGAAAATACAGTGCGGGGGGAAGTTATTTGCTTATGATGGGAATCACATAATAAATATATCCTGAGATGATCAGGATAGCTATTACTGTGCCTTGGCGAGCTTGGGCATTTAAATGTCTAGCCATTTTTCTTTTTTTAACGGCTCATTTTATATACAGTACATCATTGTACCACTGACCTTTTCTCTTCTGACTTGCGCTGATGACATCATGAAAATGACAAGATTACTGGGAGCGATGGAAATAGGTGCTTATCATTGTACAAATTAGCAAAGAGCTGGCAGCAACAGGAACAACGTGATAGGCTGCTATGTCTGCTCTGGTGCAGACGAGAAGACCATATCCCGGCCATCTAAAATCAGCAATGGGGATTCAGTCAGGGACAAAAGCTCCTTGTTTGCCCAGGAGCTTCTCGCAGGGTGGGAGCACCCAGATGAAAATGTCTGATTACCATCAATTACAACATGGAGTTAAAGCTATTAAAAAGCCAGTATTTACCTACCTCAATACATAAATAGCACACTTGCTATAAATATCTCCTCTTTTAAATGTGGAGCTTAGTCATATTTTCTGGGCTGAATTTCAGTAATTACTTCCACATAACAACCTCTCCACTCATTTTAATTCCCTTATTCAATTTTACAGTTATAGTAAGCACTGACATGCTCACTATATGTATTTCATGGTGGTTTTAAAGTTCTCATAAGAATATAGGGTTCTTGTACTATCATTTGAAATGCATTGATATTCCTGAGATGTTGGTCTTGACTCAGTATAGTAATATTATTAGGCCTGTAGCAAAGCTTATTTAGTAGATTCACACTCATGCTTAAAGTTAAGCATGGTCTTAGTACCATACTGAACTGGGGTCTTGGAAACGTAACTACATGTGCTGATTTACTAGGATAGCACTGTAGAGTGAGTAAAATAGTTAAATGGATGTCAGCTAGGTAAGAGATATGGCAGATCACATAGAAATGAATACTTGTGTAATCACACTCTGGCTATAATGGGAATGAAAAGGATATTTTGAGTTGTGTTACTTAGGTGATCTGCCAGCCCAACAGACCTCCTCTGGCTCCTATTCCTTCACCACCGTCCCCCAAAAACCCCAAACAAAACCCAAGAAAAACAAAATTGGATGCTGCTTTCTGTTTATAAATTTGTTTTCTGTGCTTTATCAGAAGTTGCAGATAGCTGAAATAGATGAGGTGAGGATTAAATTGCAGTGGGTCATGCCAGGGGCCACTCAGGTGCAGCAGGTACTGGCACAGTGTTGTGATAACTGCAGGTGAAAAGGGAGATTTCAGTTTTCTTAATAACATTGCAATGGTTTTTTTTATGGTGGTCTTATGATACTTGCTGAGAATGTTGGCTTTTTATCATTCACAAACAGGTAAACGTTTCTGTAAGAAAAGGCTTTTCCTTTATGCTCAAGAATATAATAGTTTTTATTACCTTGAGACCCAGACTGAGGGAGGAAGTGAGGGCACAATCAAATGCACAGGAAAAAAACCATTGCCCTGGGAAGGTCACAATGTAGTAATAAGGCATGTCCTTCAATAATCATTGTGACTTTAAGGGGAATAATGATTTAGGATCATCCTCACTGGCTTTGTCAGAATTTCTGTAGCATTCTTTTGCCCCGTGTTCCTACCACTCTCATGGATCATGCATGGGGTGTTAGCTGGATAGCCTGGTGCTCTATGTCTTTATCATCAGAAAAAGATGGCAGAACAGCATCTGTTTCCCTGACGGCAGGCGTTCTGGTACTTTCTCTGTATGTGCATAGCTAGAGGCTATACTAGATCTCTTTGCTCTTGTGGTTTGGTAATTCCAGTAGCCGGTAGCTTTGGCAGCATTTCATATCTGTAATAGTATCCATGACTGTCTCAGTGAAGCGGATGTGCTCATTTCTATCCATGATTCTTTTCTCCTAATTGAATTACTGGAGCACACTAATGTCAAACGTGGCTAAAACTACAGACTAGGTGGTGGCCTTCATACCACTGTGCCATGTCATGGTTTTGCTACTGCTTCTAGATCTCCTCGCGGATAGCAAAAGAAATCTATAGGCTCCCTGCCTGGGTTGGCACCTCCCTGGGAAGTGGCTCCATGCAGCTGCTCAAATTAATTGGCATATACAGGGAAGGACAGAGCAAGGGATTTTTGGAGAGACACCAGCTTTAATGTAGGCAGGCTCATCTTTCTCTGCAGTCAGTGAAAAGGGAAAGGTCTGCTCCATATTCATTTCCTGTTTCTCAAACTATTAAGTGACTACTCCAGGAGGCTCAATTCGTCTTGAGTTTTCAATTTTTTTTTTTACCAGGCAGCTAAAAATTAGCCAGCTATGACTACGCAAACAACAATGAATATCAACAGTCTTATTGCAAACAAGACTAGTAAGACCAAACAGGGAATTACCAAGAATCATCGGAGTACTGTAGTTAAATGCAAGGTAATCCCCAAATCCTCCAACATATGAAAGTCAGTAACTTTCAGAAAATGTGTCCAAATCCCTGGTCCACTCCGGACTTTCTGAACTCAGTCAAATTTGCTGTTGGTTAAAGTGCTTAGAATAGCACATGTGGAAATTTTAATGCACAGCACTTCAGCCTTTCATCCTGTATCTGGCAGGAGATGTTTCAGTTTGTGCTCTTCATCTGTCTTCGGAAAAGTGTGGGTGTGAGTCTCTTCCCGTCACACCCTGGATAGGCAGCCTGACCAGACTCGCTTCCCAGGCTAGCATTAGGCTTTTGGAGATCCCTCACTGTATTTATGTCTTGTAAAGATCCTATTGCATTGTCAGCACTTAACACCAGATAATAATTCTGGAGCCAGACACTCCCATCACAGGCCACAAGTCACTTCAATTGATTTCAAATACAATGCTGCTTTTACCTCCACTCCCTTCAGGAAAGAGTGTGGTTGGGTCACCCTCACTATATATATCATTTGAGTAATACAAGAGAAGTAACATACTGGAGGAAACTCTTGTACAAAGGCAATACATCTTTATACTAATTGCTAGAATGGTGCACATAAAAAGGAGGATATATCTTTTTCTTTGAAAGTGAGATAATAATCCCAATGAAATGATAGGGGTATTGTCGCCGCCTTAAATACAGATATGAGATAATAAATTTTCCTCTTCAATTTGTAAGTCTTTTGAGCAGCTGGTTAACATTAACTAGTCTTCATTAATGGCAAGTAACCAATAGTTAAGTCTTAACCCCAAATTAACTGTATAGAAAATAAACAATTTCAGTGAAGAAGATTGTCTCTAAGACGTCTAGTTTCATCAGGTTCCTTCACCACAATCAGAAGAAAGAGAAAAACGTATATGGAGTTAGCAACAGATACCACACCACCACATGAGTCAATGAGGCTATCGAGCAGAGTAGATTTTAGGACTTTGTACCTGCCTTGGTTTTGAAGCAATCTGAATGACTAAACGGTGGGGGGAGAGGGAGTAGAAGGGACTTTTTATATATATATTTTACCAAAAAAAAGATGTTATTAATGCAGCAGTAGAACCTTAAGTCACAGACAGACATTAGGCATGGCTGCTCATAGCAGGACCCAGATGCCAAACTAGAAAAGATACATAATGCTTCCCATAGCAGCATCTGGCTGTTTGGCAGAGTCCACACACTTGGGCATTGATGACTCTGGATTTGCTTCACAGTCTTTCAAACAGTTGGATTGCAGTGGCCCTGGGCAAAACTGCAGAACCTTTTCCTCCATAGCACATCATTTCACATAGCATTTCACTTTTCCTCAATAAATTTCTCACCACCAGATAAGCAAAAATTGAACTGCCAGTCCTTTAATACAAAAATATTTTAATGTTGGAAAAAAGCAGGACCTTAAATGCTCGCTCCTGTGTTTCTTTTTTTTTTTTTTTTTGGTGTGTGTGTGTGTTGCAGATCAACCACTGATCATGACTGTATAGAAAGACTTGGGAAATATCCAATGCGAGTATGCCCTGCCTGCAAATGAGAAAAGGGCTCAAAGTGCATACATATTCTTGCATGGCCTTAATAGATTTAAGCTAGTAGTATGTCAAAGTGAAATACATTATACTGATATATAATGAAGCTATCTCTTAAAGCAAGTTACGGTAAAGGACAGAATCACTCTATTTTCATTCTATACCTTTCACCAATAATATTAAATATCAACTCTGTATAGGTTTAATCCCAAGCTGCAGCAGCAGCCTTAAGGTTAATAGTCCTTTTAATTAAAGGATAAGTCAGTTATTGAACACAGAAGCTAATCACAAAAGGATTACCACTGAAAATGAACATAGTCTGTGCAATTAGTCTGATAATTAAGACTTAAGTACTGGACAGAGATCAAAGTGCTTGTAATCTGCAATAAAGTTCCTAGAGTTGTAAGGATTTTCAAAATGTTAGCTTGTGCTTTATTGCACCTTCCATTTATTGTGTACCCATGATAGCAGCAAACACATTTTCCCAATGGATATCAGCATGTATAACTGCAACAGCTGTTACTACATAAGCCTGGTGTTTCTCACAATATGATTACTCTGTCAACGACTACCATAAAAGGTGGCATCTGTATTCATCAAACAGAGTTATCAATAAATGTAAAGCCATACAACAATTAGAGATCTCCACGGAAGAACAAATGCAACCAAAAAAATGTCAACTACACTATTTAATTACTAAGATTGTTAATCAATAAAATGCCTTCATAACTTTTAATTAAATTTTTATTTGAACTGGATGTTTAGAGAATCTGATTCTTTGTTTTCGTTCCATTTAACAGTCGCACTACTAAAGTACTGGTGGCATCTGTGAACAACCATCCTCGGGGGGACACTTCATGTCTGTAATTGCATTTTGTCACCTACAGAGGGTGTTAAGAATCTTGTTAAAGATAAAGGAAATAGTTAGGAGACATCTCACTGTAGCCATTATTATAGTGCAAATTACCAGGTAGAGCAATCCAGACGCTGTCAGGAAAGGTTAGTAAGAAAGAGTGTCAGGAAATCAACCATTCAGCAATTCATCATGGCCTAACGCTAGCTCTAAAATGAAAGCTTTAAAAAAGGCATTGTTTTATGAAGTAAGGGACATTATCTTTTTTTTTTTTTTTTACAGCAGTGAATAAAGATAACAAGGAGAGTGGTTCTCTTATGAAAGATATAAAGACATAATGATGAAAAAATGTCGATTATTTTATCGCACAAATTTGCAGGCAAGGTAAAAACGAGAGAGAGGTAGTTACAATTGAAAGAGGCCATTGCTGTAAATTACCTCACCTTTATTTTTATTTTAATTTCAGAATATGCAGTCTGATTTTTGCAATCCTTGTTCAGGCAAAAAATGACAGGCTTTCCAGGTCGCTAGTCTGGTCCTAAAGGCTCTGTAAGATGTCATGAAAACACAAAATTTGCTTTTCAGGAAGTTTTTACAAGTGCAGTCTTGATACTGATTGTAACACAGATTACCTTTGTTCTGTTAAGGAATATTGGAAGAGTTTGTTGCCATTTGTCTGGCTAGCAAATAAATGTTATCTGCCTCTTCCTTTGACTTTTGGATTTAGCTAGTCAGTAAGGACCTTCCGATGTTGACCATTGATGATGATTCTCCACTTCTGTAATGCCACCGATGTGGCCATATCTGTTCTCTGCTATAAACTGCTGTTGTTATGGTGCACTCTCTGAGGAATGCCATCGCTGTTGTTTTGGCTTTCGTTGGTTCACATTCATAATTATGGCAAAGCACTGGACACAAAACTCGGTCTTCTATAAAGCAGCTAAAATTGTACTCAGAGGGGAGGGGCGGGGGGACATGATGACCAAACAAAAAACGCCACCGAATCACCAAAAGACTGAACTAGTACAATGTCAAGAACTAACAGTTTGCGTAGGCCAGTAGCATTTTCCTGGTTAATTCTGGCTGGGTGAAGAGGAAGGAAGGGAGTACAGTTTGCTGGTGGGAGGGGAGAGTTCCTATAGGGCATGCAAAGACTATACATGTACTACAAATTCAAGTTACTGGGACAGCCTATCAGCATCAGAGGCATAAGGAAGGTATGTTTTATTTCATTATATTGCTAAAGGGCCTGAAAAAGAAGATAGATGTACTCAAGAAATCCCGATGAACCAATGGGTTGCATGTGTAGGTGTCTTCTGGTTCCAGTCCTAGGAATAGATAAACAGTCATCAAACTACCCATCCTGCTGCAGGACCTGAATAGGGATTGAAAGGGAAAAGGAGAGCATTCTGTATTGTGTGACGATCCATAGGGTTACCTAGGAAAAATCCAGTTTACCTAATTCAACCGGTGATAATGAAGACAAAATAAAGTATGAGGGAAGCAACTAGATTACAAGTGTTACATGAAAATCCTGAAGGAAAGAAAGAGTCTTTAGTTGAACTGGGGGAGAAAGAAATCAAAGGTCAATAATCAGTGAAATATTTTAATATTAATTGCTGCTTATTCCCTCTCTTTTCTAATTCTGTTGCTGTCGTAACCATGATATCTTCTTGCCCAATGTAAAGTATAAACATAAAAATCTGAACCTGCAGTGACTAGAATTTTCTAAACAAAATTTATAAACATCTGAACTGTTAGTTGTCTTTTTTTTTTCTTAGCCCCTACATACAGACACCAAAAGGTAAGAAGATATTTAAAGCATGAAGACAGCAATCTCTCATAATTTAACTATCATGTTTTCTTGTATTTCTGAGGATCTATTTGCTTACATTCAATATTGTATAAAAAAATCAACAGTTGCTTGGCAATTTCTTAGTCCTTTCTCAAAAACAAATCCCAGCACCTAGATAATTTCTAATTTTTTAAAATGGAAAAACATCTGTAAAACTATAAATCATGAAAAAAGGCTTTGTTTCACTATTAGTGGTAGAAAATTAATCAAATCCAAAAAGCAAAAGTATGAGGTCAACCACTTGAATTGCACAAATTAGATTAATTTATTATTTATCTCCTCATAAATTATTTAGAAGTACTCCTAAACTAATATATACATAAACACACGTGTATCTTGATACTTTGGGGTAAAATATGTCTCAGGATCTCTTATTTTAACTTTACTGAGAGTGGAATTTCTATAGGCTGCTTTGTGGACTTTTCTGAAGTTACAATGATGTGAAAAAAAGCAAAATTGCATACCTTGTTTATAATCTTGTTTTATTGTTTCTGTGAAACAGAGAGGACATGAACTTAAAGATGTTAGACTTCAATCCACTTTCTACTGCAATGAATGGCAAAATTACCATTCATTTCAGTGGTGGAGGCCTGAGCTCTTTGCCAACAATTATATTTTGATATTTTGGACAAACTCTGGTGCCGCTAAAGTTGATGGCAACATTTGTATTGACATCTATGGGAGCAGAAGTTTAGGCAAAATACTAGTATTCGTTTAATAGGCACGCTTAAAATTTCCTTTTGCTAAGAGAAAAAGTAGACAAAGGCATACTGTAAACATGCTGTTCAGAGGCCTGGTTACTTGCCAGCATCTATACAGCTCTAAAATAGCTTTATAATACATTACTTAAGAAGCAGAAATCCTGGCATAAAAGAAGGTGGCCAAAAAAATCTGTCCTTATGTTCCATATAAAAATGTCACAAGAACTACCGGTAGCAAGGGATTGCATTGGAGTTAATAAATTAAATGTTAAAAGACAGTTATCTCAGATTGAGGGCATCCTGTAAATTTAAGTGATAGGTGGAAGATCTGTGAAGATAATAAACAGAAATAGTAACACGCAGAAGACTGTATAAGATGGCAAGTTGAAGCATACTGCACTTTACTGGTCTCTGAAAGCTCTTGGTGTCTTATGCTGTCCTATCTAAAATCATGTGGAAGAATAATGCAATTATCAATTAATAATTTTTTAAATGGAGCTGATCGATGATTAAGTGGCAGAAAGTTTAATTACAAGCACAAACTCACATCAAGTTTGCACTGATGAAAAAGGGTTGTATTTACATCCAGCCTTAATGTACTACCAAGAGCCAGTCTTCATTTGCAATGTTAGTGATATTTACTGGAGACTTGTCAGAATGGAGCACTCACTTCTCATGGACATAAAAATACCCTTATGAACAGATAATAGCATCAATCACTTTTAGTATTTGGATATCAGACATGTATGAAAACCCTTGCTAACTACCTTCAATAAAGAATTTTTAAAATTACTCCTCAAAATATATATACATGTATTTTAATTCACAGGAGAACAGATTAAGAGAATGTTCCTTCCATGACACATTGGATGAGAATCTGTCTTGTTGCAATGCTAAAAATTCTCAATCCATCAATTAAATGCAGATTCAGGGCACCATCTCATATTTCCTTGTCAAATAAATTATGTCTTACATCAAAGACCACACAGATTCCTACTTAACAAAACAGGGGTATGTCTGAACATATCATAAACGTGAAATATGAAAGAGAACAAAATGAGACAGCCAATAAAATGTAAGATTTGTTAGTCAGATAGCATATACCTTAGAAATAGTGTTACCAGTACTCAGAATTTGTGATTAAAGAAATATTCATAATCTGTCACTAATTTTCCCCACAGATTGAAACTTTCTTATGATACAAACCAGCAAAAATCTGAGAGAAATTAAAAGAGGAAAAGTAGCAGATGAAATAGTGTCTAAATGTATACATTTCTATTTTTGCGTGTATATATATATATAAAGATACTGCTCTTTTTCTCTTTCTTTTTTCAATTAAACACTAAGCTGGAAAAAGGATGTATATCGTCAAAGGACAAAGTTTGAAGAAACAAAATTATTGAGGGTAGTCAAATGTAAAACCATAAGTAGAAATTGCCTATGACTTTCATAATAACTGTCTGGGCAATAAAATGGTAGCTGAAATTTATGTCAATAAGGGCAAAATAACACAGTAAAAAGAAGTGTATGGAGAAATCAGCTCTAAGCAAGCTACTGCCACTCAAGAAAGAGATCTCAGATTAGGTTGCTTTATAAAACCGTGAATTTGGTATTCGTCAGTTTTCATAAAGCAAACACTGTCAAGAATAATTTGGAAAGAACTTTCAAAGAAAATGCTGAGCTGATTAGACCTCTGATGTGCCCATATCTTGGATACAGCTGCTTGTTCCGGTCAGAGTATAATAGAAAGTTACAGAAAAGCTAGAAAAAATTCAAGGAAGTACAACAGGATGATCAGACACAGAGCAGTTCCATGCAAATAATAACTGAACAGATTGGGACTTCTTGAGTTTTTAAAAACTACCTTACAAGGTGGCTGAAGGAGATCCAATAGTAATCAAAGATCTTGTGAAGAAAGCAAAGCTTGTTCATATTGCTCATAACAGGAAGACTAGGCAGCATAAATTGACATGAGGAGATGGTACATTTAAAATAGACAATTAGCAATTTTGCAAAGTATAAATCCACTGCTGACTAGGAAATACAACAACCCAGATGCAGCCCCCATGGACATACCACATGACAAATCACACTATGCATGCCGGGCATCTGCTGCAAACAACTGTCAGAGACAGACCGGTAGGATGGGTGAACCTTTGGTCTGACCCAGGATGGAATCATAAGTTTCACTGACAACCCTGATCTCCAAAGAAATGACTGCTCAGGGAATGCAGCCCTGAGCTCTAATCCACATAAAAATACATTAATAATGTGCACTTTCCTTCGAGTGAATGTTCCTCATTTTGCTTCCATTTATTAAGAGCTCAGCGTACTGAAGCAGCTTTCGCAGATGAAGACTCCGAAGACACTCTGGCCAAACAAAAGAACCAGCTAGGAGGTAAGAATTTTAAGGTACATAAGTAATTAGATATATTTTTTTTAGTGGTCCAGGTAATATGGTGTACTTTATGGACACTGGCTCCTGCCAATAGACTTTCACACTGACATTAAAAACAAATTAGCACATGCCTTGTGTTGTGATTCAAAAGGAAGCTTTATGGTCTATAACTGACCAACAGTTCATACAGACAGGGCAATAAACATCCTCAAAATCTTTTTTTAAATCTTGGTATGGATAGACAGTCACCAACTCATTCTCTAGGAGCTCACTTTTATCACCAATGATCACAAGCTGCTATTAATCCTACATCAGCCCTGCATTGATCTGATATCACCTGGCCTCCTAGATAAAACAGGCAGTAGAAATTCACCTCACGATCCATGCATCAGGTCTCTAAGTTCTTGGTGAGGTAGCCTGTTTCTTCAGACTGACATAAAGCTTGATATAAAATCTTCAGATGAAGATGAATCTGCCATGTGGAAATAGTTCCAGTGTTTAAGTACCCTTTGCACTTTATTCTCATTCTATGCTTCACTGTCTTTTTTCCAGTCATTAGATCTTCCTATGCTTGTGTTACTAGCTTAACTGTTTCATAAGTATCAAATGTCTTCATCTGTAGATAATTATGGACCATGATCAAACTATCTCTTAATTAACTGTCGATGAACTAAATAGATTGATCTTATTCCAAATCTCTATGGAAAGGTAGGTTCCTACTTCTCGGGGTTTTTTTTCTCAGAGTTTTTCTGATATGTCAACATACTTTCAAAGGGTAGGTACATCCCATGGTGAACCTCAGAAATAGACTTGATGCCACGTGTATCACTATTATTACCATCCCCCACATTTTTCTCAGTATTTCCATCTACATCTTGAAGAATCACATTAGGTCTTTCTTTGTCATTCTGAGACACCTTTTCCAGCTGCTTTTCAGCCATGACTTCCAAATCTTCATAGCCCCTACTTTCCAAGATGTAGTTCTCCATCCTTCTAACAACTGCTGGATTACCCACAGCTCTTCATTATTTCTTTTGTTTCGCTTATTACTCCTTATACCCATATAGGGTATATATTACTCCTTATACCCTCCCTTATACCAAATATTTATATGAAAAACCCCCTTCCTGCAAATTAAAATAAATCAATATATGAATATATCATATTTGCCCTCATCTGTTGAAATGCAATCACAATTTCTGTCTATCTCCACCGCTACAACAATATCTTCCAGTTGAGAAGGAGGTATGATACAAGGAATATCTCATGAGATGGAAAAAATACTTCATTTCTTAATTATGCTGTGAACTTTTCTGTATTTGACAATTTCCCTCCCAAGAGAAATATTCAGCATATGACATGCTGTGTCTAGCTAGACGAGCAAACACAGCATACAAATATTCACAAACATAAAAGAAGCATATGAATTGTAATAATTATAGTGGCGGTGGGAATATAAAGGGGATGGCAGTTCATGACATAGGTTCATTAATCAAAACTGTTTGAGCGCACATCCCCAGGATCTTGCAGAACGTAGGCCTCTTTTGGCAACCTGACTTTACTATAAGCTTCATGTAAGAAATGGGTGATTTTTTTCCCCAATCTGAGATCAGACATCAGTGATAAGGATTTTACAGCCTTTGAATAAAGTTATGAAATTAATAGCAGTAATACCATGCCTCATATTCATGAAAATGAATGAATCAATCAAATCGGCTAAATTGTTCAGCAGTGTGCTACATCAGTGTGGTATTTTCAATCATATCAAAGTCAAAAATTTTTGCTTGGAAAGGCAGCAATGCACACTCCTACGTGGCGGAGATGAAAGTGGTGGGTATATGGTTATCTAACTTCCAATTTAGTTTATGGTATAATGCACATGTACAATTTTAGGAGCTGTCTGCCTGCGGTTTGGTCAGCTGCAGCCTCGTACGGGAAGGAGGGAGACGAGGTGCTCTTTCACAGAGGCTTCATTTCTGCTCTTTTGCTTTATCTTTAATCTGGAGTTACAGTCCTTGGGCTGAAAGTGAGAGGTGTTTTTCCTCTGACGGGAAAAATATTACCAAAATCACAACAACCTTATCATGACTTCGTGAAAGAGCCATCTCATCAGCTGTGAGAGAAGTTAAACTGATAAAGGAGAATATATATAAAATTAACTTTTTTCCAGCTGTACAAAACATCACTTTAGATAACATCTCCCGTACTTGCAGCTGCTAGTAAAGCTCTGAAAGCATTTTCTTTCTCTCTCTCTCTGTCTCTGTCTCTGTGCCTGTTTTGACAAGAGGAAGCACGAAGGTAATCTATTTTATATGCTCACAGTTGTTCAGGAAGGATGCAAAGCTGAAAGCCATGGCAAAACCCTTACCGATGACGATGGCACCACGTTTTACCTATCACTCTGTGAAGATCAACATCCCCCATTCACGAGGCTGTTCGAGACTTTAAGGGTAGTACGTTTTGTCACAAGGGAGCCCGCAACACTCAAGAGGAAATGCCTATTTTTTATTTTAAAAACCGAGCTGTATCCCCTAACTAGCTTTTATCAATACTCATTTGTGAAATAGGACAAGGACAAGCCCCTCCGTTACCGCCGGGGTCGTTAGGCCGGCAGGCACGCCAGCCTGCGCGGTGCCCGGGCCCGGCCTGCAGGAGGGCGGGAGCGGGCCCAGGGCACGGCACACCGAGGCCAGGCCTGGGCTTTACTGCTCTTTGGTAGCTTTAACAAGGCGAAGGTACTTGAGACTCACACCTATCTATAACGGCCACATTTTCACTGTGCCATAGCCTCCAACATAAATACAGGCTTTTGTTTAATTTGTTTTGCATTTGGGGCCTGTCCTGAGGAAAGAGAGGTAGCCAGGTACGGCTGCTGTGCTGACTCCTTTGGTTTCGCACCAAGGTCAGCAAGCCCCTCTTTCTGCCTATCCCTTAATTGCTAAATGTCCTATTAATGCTAATCATTCCATTAAAGTCTTAACTACAGAAATGACAGAGAAATTAGAAAAATAACCCAAACACTTTCTCTTTTATTTAATCTCATTTATTCCTTCTCTACCACATATATTTGGTCATCTTGGTATGTAGGCCAAGAAGAATGAATTTCCATAAAAATCTGCTGAAATTCGAGCCCAGAACAACCCAAATGGAGGACCTGGCTAAGTCACAGACGTGACTACAGTCTTCCATGACATACTCTCTTTCTCTCATTTATTTTAAGTTCTCTGAAAAGAAGTGCATGAGCCACGAACACATGAAGGTGAGAAGAGATACCCAACGAAGTGGAATAAATGCTCTTTCTTGCTCAGTAGGCCTGGATAAAAATGTACATTTAAGGTTGGAAATCCTTTTTTTGTTTGTTTTTCCTTTTTTAGTCTGTGTTTCTTTTCAAAGATTGCAAGTGAAAAATAACGTAATACGGTGCTGCCATCATGTAATGCTGAACTGTTGAACAGCAGGAGTAGGAATGGAATATCTGGATCATCCTTGCTGCTGTTACTGAATCCTCACTACTGTTGTTTTCTTCCTTATCATTAATAAAAGATCAAGGAGATGACAAAGAGACTGTGGTGAGAAACAGTAACTCTGTTTTGGCATCAATTTCCCAGAATAATTCTCTTTTTGTACTGATGCTAATGATTCACATAGGGAGGTTTTCTTTTGGTGGGGTACACAATGGCTGAATTAGTAATTCCCCTTCAGAATTTCTTTGGGAGTGTGTACCATTGCGGTTTTTTGGATTGGTATACAGAGTATAAGCATGACAGACCATGATTATCTGTATTGCTGAAAAATAACTAACAATGTAGGTCTGCAGTGGACTGCCACATTCTTGCACAAGTGCAACCAGCAGTGCAAGACATCCATGTGCTCTCTTCGTCTCTACCAGTGAGTGGGAAACTTAAAATTGAGAAGAAAATGAGGAGTAAAAACTATAGGGCTGAAAATTACCTGAGTATTTGTAAAAGGTATTGGTATCCCATTTTTACCCAGAGATCTTAAAGGGACAAGATGGACCTATACGATTCAGGGACTCTAAGATTTACATTTCCAAAGAAGTCAAACTTTGTTAATGCCTATCGCTTGAAATTCCAGCTCGAGGAAAAGGTGCAGTTTCCATTTCTTGGTATCTCCGTTAAGATTATACACGAGGTTGCTTGCTTGATTTGATGATCACTGAAATGTGGACATACCTGCAGTCCAGCACAGTGGAATGTTCATCAATAAAATAGGTAAGCACTAATCTGTTTACATTTTAAGCAGCCACATGGAAAAATATATCAGAAGGCTCTCACAGCCTACTGCAGTCTACTGAACTAATAATTTTCTAATTGAATTTTCCATAGCTTGTCTTTGGAAAACTATCAACAAGCATCCTTCAGCATTTGCTTAAGGTGTTTTTTGTTTTTCTGTTAAAGTCTGATAAGGGGATTAAGTGGGATTTTAATAAATTATTTTAGCAAGTGGAGATTACTAAGAGTAGAAATGGCAAAGCGGTTTTCTCATATTACTCAACCTTGCTGTTACAGAGCTGTTCCCACAATATTTTGTGTTAGTTTGGATTTTTCTGCATATTGACAATTAATGACAATATATCTATGTTACCCGAGTTTAAGATTGTAAGTAGTTTGAAATCTATGACATTTTAGCTGTATTAGCCAGAAGTAATATTATGTTAAAGAAACTCCATCACCTGTGGATTCACTGTAGATCACTGTCCCCACAGACATAGAAGACAGTGAGCCACAATAATAATAATTAGGACTTCTAGCCGAGGTGAAAAGCTATTACCTCATGGAACTATTTTCCAATCATCCTCTTTCCAGCTGAGCTGGACTAGTGACACTATAAACTGGCAATTAAAAGACTCAAGTTTAAAAATACCTTCAGCTTCCCAGGTCCCACAATGGCAAAGGTTAAGTGGATTATGTGGAGATAATTCACTCAGCTCCAGGGGGAGGGTGCTGATTGCCTGGGCTGTTGGCTACCTCCCTCTCTCCTCCTCACTTGCTGAAGCAATGATTGTTCCAGTAGTGTCAACTTTGCCAACGTAAAACAAGGCGGGAGAGAAAAGGCCTGGAAAACTTGCCCAAGGGACGCTGCAATTACTGATGGGCACTGACTGCTATTTGCAAACTTTACTTTGATACAGCCTTGAAAACTGAGCCTGGAAGTGGTCAGTACTCCTTGGCTAACATTTTAATGCTGCTAAATATTGACAATTCATGCAAGTCTTCCAGTAAATACACCCTGTTTGTTCAAGGGAAAAGAAATATGAATAAGATTGCTGGCCTTACATGAACGGTTACTCTCCCCCGTGCTCCAACTGAATTAAAACCACCGGTTACACCTCTAGTTGTGTGGCAACACCTACACAGTGTTTCCAATTAACTTTGTAAGTTTTTAATCAGTGACAAATGCATTTTTGTAAATTCAATTTGCCTTTTATTGCAGCACCTATAAAATGTCTTGCAGCATTCCGGAACTTTGTGAAGGTTTTACTTGCTACTGACATAACGCAGCTGTCGGACCTACAACAAAGGCTAAGGTTTATGAGCAACTTGAATTAGGATGTAGGTTAAGCAATTAAAGTTCAAGGAGGGGGAGGGGAGAGATGGCTTTCCAAAATTTGCACTTGCCAATGTGAAAAAGCACACCAAAAACATGCTGCATACCAGGACAGGCAAAGCTAAAGCAGCTAAGGAGGCTGTACTTGGTTTTAAATTCACTATTTTGGGAGAGTTCCATATGTGAAAAGGTCACGCAGATTTCATTAATAAATCTGCACTGCTATTTGTTTTCTTTTTTAATCAAACTCAAATGCATCCTGTTAAAGGGCTGAGTGATTAGATCGTAAATCTGGATGTCCTTGAAGATGATGAAGAAAATGCTTATCTGTAAAGCAATCATCATACTGCCAGTTCTATCATTTGCACGTTTTTACAGGTGCTGGAAAAATGGTTTAATTTTAAATCATTTGCTTGAATTGCTAGGTAAGAAAAAAATTGCTTGCAGAATTTACAGTTAAAAGAGCAACTGGGTTACTTGTGACATATGGAAACAACCCATTACATCTAATCTTCTGTATCTGAATTTAGAGTATTAAAACAATCAACATTCAGAATAAACATGAATTAATATTTCATCTTAGTGAAACTCAACACTCAGTACATTAACTTCTGCTTCCAGTTATACAATACAATGCTCCCAAATTCAACAGCTCTGAAATTAGTCAGTTTTAATGGGGCCTGAGTATAAATTTCCCTCACTAGGTTTTAAAAGTAGAGCCAGTCCAAATAAGGTTACTAACTCTGGTTTTGGTATATTAATGCATGGAAATCCTTATTCTGTGGAGTCCAGACCAGTACATACTGTGCTAGATTTCTCCTTTCTTCCTTTTTCTTATTTTTTATTTTCCTTATATCTTGATTTTTCCTTTGTTAGTCAAGTATTTATTCAATACTTTTGGCAGTGCATTTTTATGTTGTAAGCATGATTAGGATATTGCTGCAACTTCTCCTTTGTGCATTTGGGTCTTACAGCTGATTTGTCACTTTGTCTGAACCCAGACTGTGGACATGGCTATGGCTAACACCAGCAGCGTATTTTGCTATTGCAGCCCTAGAAGGAAGTTGGGAAATGAATGTCTCTTTGGAACTTTATTAAAACAATGGATGTGGAAAATAAGTTTTTTGGATTTACAGACATGCTTACAAAAGGAATGAGATCTGGAGCAATATTTTGAGGTGGGTAAACACATTTTGCAATTTCTTAACTGGCTGCGTGACCTGTTTCCACTTTAACTTAAATCTCATCTAGTTTGATTCAACGGAACTGTTTTGATTTCCGAAGACTTTTGATCCATAGAAGTTAAGAGCTACAAGATACGCCTATCTGGCACTGATGCTAGTGCCAAAATCTGGCTCAGTGGAAGTTAGCACAGCACACGTTATCTGATGACAGTGGAAGTGTTGCATTATTTACTGCATAGAATGTCCACCCTGCAAAGATTTATGTGTTTGTTTAACTTTGTTCTGTCTGGTTAATTGGTTCTAGTGGCTGAAGATCCTCATATGCATAGAGTGAAACATCAATCTGTTTTATTTTCAACATATTTTTAAAATTCCTTGCTAGATTGTTCACTAGTTGAAAAGGCATTACGTTAAAAGCTTATTGTACTTTACAAAGGTCTAAGGTTTCTAAATTATATTTTTTCCGCAGATCATAGTGAGCAGAGGAAGTAACAGCACCATTCAATCATATGCATCTAACTTCACTTCACACAATTTTCTTTAACTGGCATTTATAAACATTTTTATTTGTTTTGTTGCAGATCCTGCAATCTTTTGCCCATAAATGCAAACACTAACTTAAAATTGAATTCAGTGAGACAGTTTTGAACTGCATGTAGAGAAGATTAAAAGAAATAGTACAAAATCCTCTCCTGGGAAAGATCAAATGTTTACTAAAATGAAAGCAACCTAAAACTGTAGCGTTTAGCCCAGAGGAGGGGAGGGGAATTGGGCATTTAGCTATAATTAACACCTTCTACTTACACTCTCCAGTGTTTCAAACACATTGTTTCTTATTATGGGTAGTTGCTCAGAAATCTGAAATCACTTTGAGTTTAAAAAAAATAGAATCAGAAACAATATTATCAACTAATATGGCTAAATTCAAGGGTTTGCTCTTCAGGCAATAGTCCTCTAATCTTCCAACATCTATAGTCAGCCATAAATCCATCAAGCATTAACTACATATACAAATACATTATTTCTGTGGGAATATGTGGTTGCAGAGAAAAATCAAACTTTTCCCCACTTTCTAAGGAACTTGTACTGAAGTTTTGCTTGGGCAAGCACTGTGTTAGTTTCTCTGAAGCTTGAGATGAGCAACTTTATCCAGGATAAATGTCTTAAAGATGCTTGGTGCTATTTCTTCATTCCTCCGTTATTTCAGCCAATGTGGCTTAAAAATATCTCAGACAGCAACCTGGAACATTTTAATGAAGGTATTGTAGCTCTTCCTTTTTTCAGTTTGCCTTGATAGATAAAGTGCCCAAAGAAACAGAAAAGCTGACAAGCTTCCTTACTTGGCCTTCAGAGGCCTTGCTCAGTGTTTTTGGTGTGTTGCATGCTGGAATCTGAAATACAGCTTATTTTCTCTCCCTCTCTTCTATCATGTATTAATCCTTGTCAGGGCATTGCCTACTGATCATTCAGTCCCTCAGTCTGGTCCCACAAAAGTACTTGTTGTTTCCCCTAAACAATAAATACGTTGCTACTTTGTATCAGCTGATCTAAAGTAAGGTATTTCCTGGCTTTACGAACTTTGATTTACATCTTGCTGCTACTACGCTCCTTTAGCATTTATAAATTCATATCCTGTGTAGGTTCATATCCTGCCCTTCTAATGCATTGCAGGCTGTTAACATACTTCTTAAAACTGGTGGAGATAAATGCCGATAGTACATCAGTAAAAATAAATTCTGGTTCATATGTGTATTAAAGAAAATATAATCTGTGTATTCCAAGATAACAAGCCAGTGGAATTTGTTTTGAAATTCTTCCCTATCTGCAGAAATGCCTCAAAATCATCACCTCTCCTTTTGCCCTCTCCCACTGTGCTGTACAAGGAACTCGAAAAGCGTGAACAGAGTGCAGATGTATCCTGCTGAGTTCACTGTTCACCACCGACCTACCCCTGCACAATATACCTGGTTATTCTGGTAAATTTATGCATAAGTTTTTGCACATAGCCGCAAAAGATTATGTTTTCTCTGTGTTAGGCCAAGAAGACCCTGAATACCAGGAGTTCTGGGGGGATACAGTAGGTATGGAGATAGCAGATAGCAGTTTACTTATTGATTTCAGTGGTCTGTGGTAGTGCATCATCAAGTATTTCAGCGTGTAAGAGGAGATATGGTGTTTAAGAAAGAAGCTAATAAATCTAAGATGGTAAGATTGGCTCCTTTCTTCTCTGGCTGAGATCTGTGAGATATGTAGATTTGTTTCCAGTTTTTCTTGTTTTGTTCCTAAAGAAAGGCTGTTTTGACTATAAACTTATTTGAAGTAATTTATTCTTCTGCAGATAAGGTTAATGCTTTCTGTCTAACTTGCTCTTTCATGCCTAAGGGGTGTAACACATATGGTAAGTAACAATAAAATACTGATCTGACTGTACAACTTTATGTAGGGCATGTGTGACTCAAACCTGAGCAATAAAATTTCCTTTCCTGCTCAGACAGAATTGTATACGCCTGTCATATTTTATTGGTTGTTAAATGGCACATACACTTATGGATCACCACCAAAGGCAGACAAGCTACAGTATCATTGCATATTTGTCATTTTCAATGAAAACATTGCAGCAGATTTCGCTATACTTGGGCAAATTAAGCTATAGGAAAGTAAACAATCATGTTGCTTATGAATATGTATGCACTTAAAGCATGTAAGCACTTAAACCATTCAGTATTAGTGGCAAAAAAATATTTCGGACATAACTAAGTAGTAACAGACCCAGTGATCAGAAAGCAACATTGTAGAGCAATACATTTTTAAAGAGAAATAGCCACCTTTTCAGAATGCAGACGAAAATAGCTTATGGATCCAAGAACTCAGACCCATTTTAGCTACATTAGTAAATATCATGTAATTTATTAACAGACAGTGACTAGAGCTATCTGAAAGAGAAATACTCAGTATTTAAGTTACTGACTTACAATAGTGAGCCACTCAGCCTTCTCAATTCTGAAATTGTTGGTTCTTTTCCTACATGGTAAACAATTCTGGTAAATTATAAAAATGGTAAATAATTTTCAAAAGGAATCAGATATAGCAAAATGGAAAAATTGAATGTGTTAAATATACAGTAAAAGTATGCTCCAAATTCCCTTTCAAAGAATCCAATGACAAAAATTTATGACAGGTATTTTGAATATGAATTATGAATATGAATGCCTACAAATGAATAATATCACATGCTGCAAACCAAACTGCACTGCTGTTTTCAGGAATTTCTTTTTGAAAATGTGTGAACATATAATTAATTAGCCTAAGAATTAGAAGGTACTGTGAGGGTGGTAAACAGAAGACATGACTCAGTTACACTGGTAATACATCCTCTGCCCTTTCTTCCAAGCTGGCTAAAATGGTATTTGTTTAACAAAATAAAGCCTTATGACTTTTGCTTAGCCCATATGGCTGTACAGCACACTAAATAAGTTGTTTGGACACAGTAACGTTGACCTTTATCAGAGAAACTTTTGGTCAGGAAAGATACGAAAATTTGAGTTCTTTCTTTGCAGGTACTAAAAAATCTTTGATCGATGCCCAGCCCTCAACCAAATAAGTAACTGGGAGGACCATGCTGATCTGGATACTGAAGAGTGGTTTGTCATTATTCTAATGCCACCTGAGGTAAGAAGATTTAATTTTGTCATATCCTTGACACCAATCACTACGTAAATACAACAGGAGTGATGGCGACATGTAAGCAAACAGAAAGTGGATACATGAAATGGATTTCGGCGACTAAGTATAATTTACGTATACAACACTGTGAACGCTTCAGCTAGCATGTGTTCACCTCACACATGGCCAAGCATTTTAACTGAATCCTTAGCAGGTTATATAGGCTGAGAGTAACTTGCAGTAATGCTTCCTTAAGCACTTCCTCTAACAGATAGATGTGTGATACCATAATGATGGGGAACCCACAGATCCTCTGAAACCCCTCACTTATTTTCATGCAAGACCACCAGCAAAACTCTTGACCTTTTCTCTGTCTGTAATAGGAAGTCCCCATAACCGCCATTTCCCCCAGTTTTACTGCTGTTTTACATTCATTAGAAATAACGTAATAAAAGTCAGGCTGATGATCATAGTCAGGTTTTCAGTTTCAGATGTCTGTCTTTGAGATGAACTGAACTGAGCTAATCCTGGGCAGGAACTGAGCTCCTAGGTTTGTTTTGGCTGTGTTTATAAGCACATAAGGGTGTAGCAAGAGAGAGTATCTTCCATTAGAGGGGCTGATAGGGTTGAAGGAAAAAAGTTTTCATGTGCACAGCCTCTTCATCAAGTCTAAAATGTCTTTGTTAGGGCGATGTTGGTTGGGCATATACATTGGCTTAATGCTCAAATTAAATGCTTTTGCTGTTGTGAGAAAATATGCGAGAATAAGCTTAAATCCAAGCTGATATAAGATTTTTTGCGCAGCTTTATATTACTTTATATGAACTGACAACAACATAGGTGTTCATATTTGGTAAAGATGATTACTGAAATGGGTGAAATGTCACATAGCCACATAACATGTTCGCTGGCATATTAGGACTCAGTTAGGTAACAGAGGTTCTCCAAACTGCTTTCCCCCAGCAAAAGTTTTAAAGAAAATCTAGAGCTTTGGAGATGAGCTATACTACTTTATATCCAATCTTCTCGTACATGTTTTTTCAACAGCTGTGAAGTTCCATTTTCCTGCTAGATTTGAGGGCTAAATGAAAATGCTAAAATATCTGTTGAGGACTGATTTAATAATTCTGACACTTTTAAACACTGTCTGAAAGTCAACTGCAACAACTGGTAACTTTGAAATGCATTCCAATGTCTTTCAAAATCTTCGGGTTTTGAGTAACTACAGTTTTCATATTTGAAATGTGTTTGCCCGCAGAGCTGTGGTTTAAGTTGCAGAATCAGAAATTGAGTTTCTAAATATCTTTGGAGCATGCCTTCAGCTTACAAGATGTGATGGCCATGTCTGTGTAGTCAGGTCTCAGATCTTATTCCAAATACCACTCGTGTGTCATGTATTTTTCACGAAGCCGTAAATATGATGCTACTCATTTAATTGGGGGGTAGATAAGAGTTTATTTTGAAGAAAATATGAGTATTTGAACGCATTCAAGGATCAGTCCTACCCTCAGTTTTTCCTCGGATCCTGCTCACAGCACTAGAAGTTTTGTCTGGGTGTTTGCAGGCAGAATTTGGCTGATGGAGGACGTGGAGTGTATCAGTGTACAAAACCTCCAAGGTCTGTGCAGCTTAATCACTAGTGCTCCCTCTGCTGGTAGTGAAAGATAAAAATAAAATTACAATCAACATCATGGATTTATTACTGTTTCATAATACAAATTAAAATATTCCCAATTTATATGTGTAAATTAGCTAATATCCACAAATTTTGTGTAAAACTGAGTTCTGTTTCATCTGACTTGGTCAGTGTGGCCTAGCTACTGCAATGTCATGTATTTTCAACCACGATTCTTTTTATAAAGAACCATACTATCTCATGTAAAAATACTCATTTTGAAGCAACCATTAGATCAAAATCAGGATGCAAACTAGCATCCAGGAGGGATTCTGCCCAAAACTCTGTGAATGTATGGCCAATACCCTGTTCCCAACAGAAACTGTTCAGGGGTACCGTAAGTGAAACAATAAACAGCTGACTCAGGACATGTATGTGCATAGCCTTCATATGTTTTCCCATCCAAGACCACTCCACACCTCCTACTAAATCTTTGTTTAATACCATGTGAGTGAAAGGTCTTCTTATTTTCATAATATGAATATAGTAAAGAGCTAAAGCACTGAATTACAGTTTGTTGACAATTCTCTGAGCTAAAATCCTCAGCCAAGCCAAATGGATGCAATGCCATATTATTTTAGCATTTAATCTGTGTATGCACCTTCCACTGACCACTACAGAAGTTGCACATGTGCATCTAAAGGAAGAATATGAGCCTGAATTTAGTGTTTAGCACACAGCTTGTACCTTTACACATGCAGGAAAACACATTGCAATGTAAGTTTTGATCATTCAGGCACAAGGAAGGTATGTTCCCTACTCATTATTCTCTAAACAGAAGAAGATAAATACCAACAGCCAAATGCCTTTAGGCCACAAGAAAATGTGTCTCCACTCTTACTTTGTTTTTTTATGGATAAGGGAGCTTTCAGGAAAATGTAACAGCACAGCTAAAACTAAAGATCTGAGTCTACTTAAGGCACCTAAGTGAAAGAGGTTTGCTGGTCTCACATCAGTGCATATCGCAACAACATTTCAACTCAGTTGATAGTCTCTATTTAAGGTGAGCTTTTTGGACTGAAATAATACAGAGATCTACATGAATAAATTACTTTCACCTCAAAAGATATTTATGGCTGTGATCTGTCAAGGATACACTTGGAAGCAGTGACATCATAATAGAAGTGCTGACTATACGGTTGCATGCATGTACCTAAGGAGCCAGGCTTAGATTAGTGATCTGAGCTACTAACATTAAAATACAGTTTTCTGACAAATACAGAAAGACTTTCCAATGACTCGTAATTCTTACATTGGTAGTCCAGCACAAAAACACCTGCAGCAGCAGTGACAGTATTTTTGAGAAGAATACAATGAAAGCTATAGCATAGTTCCAGTTTCTTGACTTTTTCCCTTATAAGAAAGAGCTACTTTAACCTAATTCCAATGCAATTTCCATGTGGGCAATGATCCTCCAAGGAAGAACCACATTTTCACAATCACAGAAGAATGGCAGACATTAAAGAAACAGTAAGTTTAACTGAGGTTAAACTTTTAGTATAATTAAAGTTCACATGTTTCTCCAGGAGAAAATATTTACCAACAACAATTCAGGACCACCACCCCTGTTTCAGTTTTAAAGTAAAATAATAAAAGCTTGAAGACTGTCGGTTTTCTACACAGTATTTATGAGTGGAATTTAGCACAGTCTTGCTCAATCTGATTTCTTGTGTAACAGAAAGAAAGATAGGATACTATGAATGTGATGTTTTCTCTATTGCACTTTGGACTAAGACACTTGCTTTACTGCAATTCCTGTTAGGTAGAGTTTGTATTTTTGTCAATCCATTAGTTTATCTCACCAGGCAAGACACCGGGGAAAAAGTCCCCAAAGCTCTTCATGTCCTGCAGCTTTGCATACTTGAATTAGTGTCAATCTTCTGGGTATTTTTTGTAAATTACTAAATAAAGCCAACTTCTTTTCCTCACCACACTAAACAGTTCTCTTCATGGTAGGAGACCACCTTACCTCTTATCTCTGGAGATACCTTATCACATCTTACCTTATCACATCATATCACACTATGGGAGGCCATAAGTAACTGCATGGAATTTTCTCCTGTGGACAAAAACGTGAAGTATTTTAATATTGGAGACAGGATTTTCAAGAGCGTGTAGGGAAATCCCACACTTCAATGAAAGCTGAATTCCTTGGACTCTTAACCCTTACTGACGTAAAATTAACATTTTATACAGTTCTTGAACAGCAAAATGACTCATGAGCAAATTGAAGTTTGTGATACACAGAAATGTGCGTTACTAACAGAACTCTATTCTAGGACTGGGAGGTACAGGATATTTTGCACTCCAAGAATGATGTTTCTGAAGATGAATCCTTAAGGTTGAAAATGTTCCAGCTATAATCCCACTGAGTAATGCTTCCTGAGTGAAGTAATGGTATTACTTCTGGGAATAATTCAGCCCTGGAACTTGGTCATTTTACTATTTTAAATTAGATGAGCCAATTTCTTTAACACACTTTTGCTATGACTGCTGTTTACTTGTTTCCAAACTTGTAGTGTTCCATTATTTTTGGCGTTTACTAAATGCCTGTTTGTAGTTAAAAACAAATTTTACATTTACTCTGTGTCAAGTTATCATGGGAACATATAGGAAAAATAAGAGAAAAACTCAAGGACATAGACTCCTCTGTAAAGAAACAAATAGTTGTATGCAATTGAAAAGGGAAGGCCGGCTCTGTTCTAACTCCTGCAGAAAGGCTAGCTTGTCGTGTCGGTCCTTCCCACAGCCCGCGGGGCAGGTGAAGCCAGCACCTCTACCTGCTCCGTCATGCCAGGTCTTCCTACACGCACCATGCCTGCCTGTGCTCAGACGTCCTGCACGGCATCCTACATGCTGGTGGCCACCTATGCCAAGCAGCACTCCTACTGCACACTCCTTCTCCGTGGAGAAAACAGTGGAGGCTAATTTCTCAAAATGGAAGAAAAACTTGGCTTCCCTCTAGGCAGGCACCTGGGCCAAATTTAGTAATTGCTTTAGAAATCTAGTAATTAAATGCAAGATGATTCTGTTGTATGACATGCAGTTTAATGACTTCAGCTTTTTCCACGCTGCATGGATACATTTGGTGAAGATTTTTAAACACCAACAGCTTCTGCTAAGCATTAAAAATGCAAAGTGTAATATAAGCACAACAGGTGCAAAAGCAGTTCTTTAATGTTCTTATGCTTTCCTCAGGAGTTAGGTGGATAGAGCATAATCAAAGGGGGTAAGCTGACAGTTTAAAATACCAGTGTAACTTCCACTTAGGAGCTCTGACAGAAGCAGTGATACATTATACAGCCACTCATTTTTCTTTAGCGTTGTTTCTTCTGAGAAAGATGGATTTGCTTTGCTGTATTTCTCTCAGCTAATACTATAATTTGGGTTTCTGTTGCTCGGAAAAGCCTTCTCTATGAAAACCAAATGCAAATGTCATTCTGATAAAACTATTTCTTACTGTTACCACAAGGTAAAAAGAGACTAGGTAGCACGGAAGATACTTTGATATTAGACTTGTTAGTCTACTTCCACTAGTAGTTAAAGTATAATTTAGTATTATCTCCTTTTTCTTGGTTTTTTGTTTTGTGGGTTTGTTTGCTTTTTTTTAATTCTACCAGTGTACTTGTTCTTGTATGATTCAAAGAATCATTACTGATAAACAGAGAAATGAATTATGTGATGTTCTTAAGTAGTTATGGACAGCCAAAGGAGGTCCTTCCCATAATTTGACTAGCAACTATATGCACTGTCCTGTAACAAAAATAGTGCATTTAATGCTACTTATTAAATATGTGTCTTCCCAGACCAATGCCAGCAGTAACAAATAGAGACAGCAGTTTGCCTCATCCTTGCAGGTGTGCAATCAAGGATAGTGCTTTGGCCAGTCTGGTTTTCAATGATTGAATTGCAGGGGTTTCCATTGTTTCCAATTTGCAGTAAAGTCCATTGTTTTGAATTTCCAGTTGCAAATTAAATTAACAGTTCCTCCCTTTCATTATAGTACATCACTGAACTCCCAGGGGAAAAAAAAAAACAAAAAACCACCCAACACTATCAGCAAACAATTTTTGCATTATAGTTATCTGTAAACCTGCAAGTTCTCCCCAGCTTCAATAATTATTTTGCTTATATTTCCAATTTGTCAGTTATACATTCAGTGCTTCCCATGATTACTACCTTATCTTTAAAAGTTTTGGAACACTTTTCCCAAGGGGACATTTCTGAAGGATGCTTCTGAATTCAGATGCCCCATACCTAAACCATAAAATGAATAGATTAAAAAATAGATTTGATTATTTAGGCAGCACACAACTGTCCCAGGTCCCCTGCCAAAAGTAAAAGCAAGTGTTGGTCCTAGGCAGTTTGTAACTGAAGTAAAAACATACAAAGGAAGATAGAATGTGGAAGGCGAGGAAAGCTAAGTGACTACTATGTGCACTTTAACAAGATTGCCAAGTTAGTTAGTCTTTGATTTCTCAGTCTGACTATTTTCTCAAGTATAGGTTATCCTTTAAAAAAGATTTCAAGGCTGGAAACTGACAGAGAAATAGAAAGAAATTTTCAGCATCACAGAGTAGCCACCAACTCCTTGAAATTCAATATTGTAGGTGAGAAGGAGCTCACTAGGATAAAAAAAGGTAAAATCTATTATTCAGGAATAAGATTAGAATGTCTTATAACCACTCCTTGTCTGTGAATACATTAGAAGCTGGTTAAAGAAAAAGAAATAGCCTATTGTTAAAATTGATGGGAAGTACAGACTGATGGAGAATATTCCTGGATGGCTATTATTGGCCGCCTTTTTTTCTAATACTGCATAGAAATATTTTAAAATAGAAATTCTAATAAATGCAATAAAGACATTTTAATATACATTTCGTGATAGGTTCTAATCACATAAATATGTAAACATACATATGGTTTCTTATTAATCTTGCAGCACACATAAAAATCACTTTCTAAATTAAAATCAAAACCTCACTTAGGAATTTCACTTTCTTTGAAAACTATTAAGAATACTCATGAGTCACATCCATAGCTTGCTTCTAGCACAGAGCTATAATGTAAAGAAAATTTCCTCCACTCTTTAGAGATTGGTTCTCCCTCGAAGCCTGGATAAAATCATTCCGATAGCACCTGAAGGATCAGTAGAGGATAGTGCTTCAATTACAGGCAAGAACCTGGGCCAAAAAGGAGCTCTCATAATTCTCACAGTGCTCATTACCTTTGGCTTTCTGCCTTAACAACTGGCATATACTATATCAGGTGTATAAATGTTCTGTGTGGTTCTTACACATTCTCCACACTTAGACTCACTTGGCAGTGCTCTGCACCTCCTCCTCTGCTGCCTTTCACCTTGTGAAATCACTATGTCATTTACATTTATGTAAAGCGGATCCAAACCACTTCTGAATTACAAGTCTTTGCATGGCACCCTCTTTGCAAAGGTGCGAGTGGCCACAGTAGGGGCAAGGAAACAAAATTCCTTGCCCAGAATCAGGA
Organism: Mycteria americana; assembly: GCF_035582795.1. Taxonomy (NCBI): domain Eukaryota; kingdom Metazoa; phylum Chordata; class Aves; order Ciconiiformes; family Ciconiidae; genus Mycteria; species Mycteria americana. The sequence continues at coordinate 19,522,253 of NC_134373.1, forward strand.
TTCCTGAGCTGCAGTTGTCTCAATTTTTACAGTGCGTATGTTTTAACAGAAGTTGCGCAGCTGAAACAAATGCCAGTGGGTGCTTTCCAATGCACTCTTCATATGAGCTTATAAAAATGACCTTTGTGTCAGTATGCTAGTGAAAAATATTTCTATCTATAAGGCGCACAAATCTGGAGAAGTCCAGAGGACAAACTCAAACAACATTCTGTTTTTGCATCTGGCTTATATTAGTCAATAGTATATAATGTGATGGTATAATAGAAGTAAAGAGCGTATAGAGGGATTCTAACACTCAGTTACCACATCTGTCTCTCTACATTATCATCATTAGAGTGTTTAGATGCAATTTATCTCCCTTTCCATTTGAAAGATTCATGTTCCCTCCTAAGAACTGGGCATCGGCCCAACTGTGATGGGTTGTGTCCGTAGGGGAACACCTTCACTTCGACACCTGCTATTAGCCATCATCAGCCCAGCAAGCTCTGTTTTGATCGTTTATATGTTTGCAATCTTTAGCCAAGCAGGGAAGGAACCAGTGCATGTTGCTCTGATATGGAAACAGGAGAGGAAACTAGGGGAGAGAAAAATAAAGGTATGTCCACTTTTCCACAGCTGACAGATTTTACAGCTCAGACATATGGAAATTTAGCAAAGCTGGGCTCTGTTGCCGTTTTAATTAAATATAAATAGAGAAGAAGGATGCTGCTCAGGTTAAGGCCATTGGCTAAGGCACAAGAGATCAAGAGGAAGTCACTAGCAACTGCCACAGTCTGACACTGGGCAAATCAACCTCTCTGTGTCCCAGATTTATAAAATAGCTTGTGTATTTAGACTCGCTGTTCCTTTGGGCAGGGATTGGCTTTTATTACATTTTTCCCAGCACCCAGTACCCTGAGGCCCTGATCTCAATGAGGTCATCTGGTTATTATCATAACACAAACAGTCCCATCTACATCCCTGCTCTCTGGCCTAGATCTTACCCAAAAAAGCTGCTCGTAAAAAGGAACTGAGGAAAAAATACCTAGATGAAGCAGAGCAAATCTTCCTTTCAGGTCAAAATCTTAAGCAAAATGTCATAGCTATTTCTGTTATGTCAGAACCAAATCGGTTATCATTAATTAAGGCATAACAGGAAAAATTGGAGGTGAAGCAACTCCCTTTATTGTCAAACTCCTAGGCATTCACAGCAAAATCAAAAAGCACTAAGGTGATCAGAAGTTCCATATAACTGAACACCATCACTGTCATTTAAAACAAAAAAATGGGGCAGGGAGTACTGTTGCAGTGCATACTTTGTCGTATCTGGTAACTTGTTTTGGAGATGGTTGTTAAAACATGCTTTGGCAGAAGGTACAAGGATCCCTATTTTCTCAGTCTTCCACCAGGGAGAATAACGTAGGATGGTCTGCACTTCTGCTAGTCTCATCTTACTGGGATGTGTAGGTGGGTGTGATGCCTGCAGTATCCGTAGGCGTTCTCACGCGAGCTTTAATCTAGAATCTAGCCTGCGCAGGCTGCAATGACACATCCAGTTGCAGTGTACACAGATGTTGGATACAAAAGAAGTCTAATTTGAATCAGGAGATCTGGGTTCTGTTAGTGACTCTGCTATATATTTCCTGTATTGCTCTAGGCAAGGCATTCAGGGCCTGATCCAGCATCCATTTAATTCCACAGCAATCTTTTCTCTGGCAGCCCTGTGAGCTGGATTAGACTTCTAGCCTATCACTTTCCCAGGCTCTCCGTATTCCTCAATGGTACAATAATACCTGCTCACTCCATAGGTGTCTGATATGGCTTAAACCATTTGCCTCTAAAGTGATTTGCTGCTTAGGCATAGGATGAATATGCAATTGAATTAAATTATTGATTCAGCAAAACTCTCAAACCTCTAATAAGCTTCAATCAAGTAAACACATACTGGACAATTGTAGGTTCTGTGTGATTAGGTGTCGATACGTAGTCTTAAACATGCAAGAAGATAAATAACTTCATGTTATTTACATGGAACTACTTAGGAGCCTAACATTAAGCATATGCCAAAGTACCTTGCTCAAGGCTGTATTATCTATGGTTAGCCATACACACGTGCTTAAAGTTAAGCATCGGCTTAAGTGTATTGCTCAATTCATCCCTAAAAGCATAATACTGATGCGCTTTCTAGCATAGCATACACAAACATTTGAGCCTAGAAGATACTAAAAATAATCTACATTTGATTATATGAAATGTCACAAATTATTAGTTTTATCTTTCTAATATACCTAAAGAAACACAGAAAATTTAAGGTTGTGTAGCCCATGCTAATTTCCAGGAATCTTTCTTATCCTATAACCCTTTACTTTTACATAACATTGAAATCACAATGCGGATGTGTATTTTGAAGTAATTGTGTTGGTGGTCCCTTCATGCTTTCTGAACATCTAACAGTTAGCTAAGCAAACACACGTGACTGATTAAAAGAAGAAAGGGAACTATTTTTACAGGGACCATTAAACTTTAACTGCCATCTGGCAGGGAATGATTAGAGAAGATCAAAATTAAGGCAGTCAACACAAATACTGTGTGGATACCTCAGGGAATTAATGTGGATAGAAGACGGTGGACTTGTGGCTATGTTAAGAGACAGACAGAGAAGGAAGTGGTGAACACATCCTTTATGACTGCTGCCTTAATGGCCACATTCATAGCAACAGGAGCAGAGAAAGAAGAAATCAAGAACACCTGGGAATAATCAGACACTTGCTGTCATAAAAAAGAAAGTTAAAGCATTATACAAGAGCCACACCATTCTTGTTCCCCAACAAGTCAGGAAGGAAATTTTTATTGTGGAGGTGTGTTGAAGTTGGCAGGTAGTTAATATTCAAATTAGCCTACTATCTTTACACGGGCATTTTAAATAGGGTCTGTAATAAATCTTTTAATTGAATGACCTTACGGAACATGGACCTGTGGTTGATCTAACTGAACACTGGATGTCACTATTTATACACGCTATTAGTCATTTTAGAGGCATTAAAAATACAACCCAGCCATGAATCGGAACAATCCAGCCATGGCTTTTTCAAATCAGCTAGGATATGTATCTTTAATTATTGGTGTTCTTGAGATAGCAGTTTCAATGAGCCAAAGCTTCCAAGCTGCCTAAACAAACACAGGTCACTTTTTACAACTGCTCTACTGCCTGCCCTGGCTATGCTGCCATTAGGTGCTCCCTAACAAGAGTACCACGGCCGACTTCCTATTTTATGGGAAAGATTTGAGGTTTGGCTAGGGAGCTAATGGACTGGCTGCTCACTGCAACATCTCACAGCTGAGACTCTTACCAGGCAGCCAGATTACCATCTTATAACTCTGCTGCTCTGACTGGTAAGGAACAATCAAAATACAGCTCACTCGAAACCGCAACAGCCCCCACATGAGGCAGCTCCTGGTCTGACTGTGCTGGAGTAGAACCTTCTTTTCACCCCTCAAGAGCTATTGGGTTGGAAAACCCCTGGTCCCTCAAGCACCTGTCCTGAGATTTTTCATTCTATGGCACTAATAACATACAGCTCTTCTGCCACTCCACTCCCCTTCCCTGAGGGGCAAGTGATTTCCAAGGAATACAATTTTTATGAGGCAGTACTTTTAGGAGCCAGGGGAAGGAGGAAAAAAAAAGAGTATCTCTGAGTCCAAGTGGTATGGAAAACAAAGCGGTGCTAACAGTCCAGAAGGTCAGGTTAGCTGCCAAAAAGACTGAGGACAGAAGACAGGAGAGAGGAGGTAAAGATTAGGAACAATTGATACAGTAATGTACTGTGAAATGAGACTGGTTATTTTTGTTTCTTGAGCTCAACACAGTATTTTGAAGTTTGACTTTTCAATAGCATAGGAGAAGCACATTAAGTATGCTTCAAAGCCTATGAAATCTTGTCAACTGTACCTGATTTCATGAACTTATGCTAAACAACAACAACAAAAACTATCAGAAATTTACATATTACTACTCTGAAATATTCAGTCAGTACAAATGTTTGGTAATTTTAGACCTTGATTCTCAACAGAATTTTCCAATATATTCATGTGTCTACTTGTCACTCTGCATCCTTGAAAATGCTAGGACGTTTAAAAATTTGACTCTTCTGCACATTCTTAAATTAATATTATTTCAGGGAGATGTAAAATATAATTAAGAACAGCCTTAGGTGCTTTGCTAGTAAAGAAAACAACTGAAAATACCTCTCATGATTTGCAAAAATACATTTCGATGCAGGACGTGAACATGGTCTTTCCTAGCACTATACTGCAAGCATACTACTGTAAAAACACGATGGGTGTCAAGGGTGTTGTGTTTTTTGGTTTCTTTTCCACAGATCCTGGCTGGACGCTGAAATATCTGAAAGTCAGTAATCGTGACTGGAAATGTATGGCTGGAAATTATCTGCCCTGAATCTTATTTTATTCCAAATATTCTTTTTGGAGGAATATTCTGGGCAAAATATTCTTTTGCTTAACTACAAAATTGTGTTTTAAATTTCAGCATAGTGGGCTGTCCAGGTGAGGCTCATGAACAGGTTTTGCTCTTTCCTAAGCCGTTTCCAGCCTTACACAGTACAGAGTAATTCTGCTAACACAAGTAATCTGTTCAGCGGGGCAAAACAGGAGTCAAGTGCAGCTATAATATATTAATACGATACTAATGCTATACGTATAATATATTATTATAATATTTATGTATCTTATATAGAGCATTGTATAGAATATTAAGTTTAATAAGCAGTATTAGTTTTGTTGTACATATATGCCACTTTACAGCTGGGTGGGGGCAGAATATGCCTTATACACAAATCTGTTCAGAATCTGGAAAGGCAGAAGGCAGAAGCTGTGGTGCAAGAAGGCAATGCTCTGTCATTCTCTCCTCAGAATATACCATAGACACAAAGCAATCAAGGGCCACCTGAAAAAGCAGTGCAGCTCTGGTAAACTTCTGCAGTTTGTTGCCCCAGCTTTGATGCAGAAACCCGTTAAGACTGCTCGGAGCATATAACAGCCTATGGCTCTCTCCTGTTAACAAGGTGCAGAGCATTCATTCTCCACATGCAAAATTCCAAGTACTGAGCCAAACTGAAAGAGAAATACAGTAGACATTTGTTGATTTTTTTTTATCATGCCCACAAGCATCTACAGATGTGATCCCATGTAATGAAGCATGTGGCCTTAAGCTGGAATTATTTGCAAACAGCAGGATCTCCTGGCAAAAGAGATGGCACTTGCTGTGTTATGAAAGCTGTCCCTCTAAAACCATGTTTGGTTAGCACCTATGCCCTGTTGAAATTGGCATAGATAATTCCGAGTGGGAACAATGCCAGCACGACAGATGGGAGTGAATGCAGGCATGCCAGAGAACCGGTATGTTCATCAAGTCTGAATATTAGGGACAGAGTCCTTTCCAAGAATTTAGAAGCGGCAGGCTGTCCGGAGTTTCTGTACTTGAGGTACGGAATATAGGAATATACAATCTCTTTTGTAACTATGAGTAAAATTAATTATAGTAATTTAAAAATAGCTCATCTGAGCCACGCAAACCATGACAGTAGTCAGCTGAATTAGAACAACTGTTTCCCTGGATGCAGAGTGGCACCAGGTCCTACAGGGCAGAACCTGTGCACCGGAATCAAAATGATTCCACAGGTTTTCTGCTAAGTGGCTCAGACTGAAGAGCTTTCAGATGATAATGAATATTCTTCATTTATACAGTGCCTTTCAGGCAGTGATCCCAAAGCAATTTGCAAGTGTATGAGAATTTAAACTCATAGTTGGAAGGTACGTCATTTACAATTAAGCAAATGAATCTTGCACGTATTAATGGGCTATAGTCCCATCCCCCCTCCCACCAGGGATTATAAACGGGAACTATACTCTCTGCGGAGAGGGTGGAGGAAGAAAAAAAATCCTTCTGCCACAATCCTGGCAGATACGTGTGTACCCAGCTTTTGCTCTTTACATGGCACAAACAGCCATAACAGATCAGCTATCCAACACACTAATTTAATCTCCAAACAGGAATTAGTAATTCCTATGTTTTTTGAGCACCTGACAGCTACCTTTCCTATTTCTCATTTCAGATTGTGAACGGCCAAAATATATTGCCCAAAAAGACTTGCCTAGGATCATTTACATGATTCTGAGAAACAGGAAGAACAAAAAACCTAACAAAAATAGCTTAGGTACTATTGTTTAAAGCTAAGAATCTGGTGGTGCAATTCCCCCTGCACAAAAAGCCTGTACTTTCAGAAGAGCCCGCTAACAAAATATCCCTCCATTTTGGGTTTCTTCAACTTCAGCAACCAAAATTTATGGATACTTTTGGAAACACGGGCTCTAATATGGCCAAAGTCTTGGCTGTCTGTGCTGTTCTCTGCATCTGTGTTTTATCAGAAAGCGTGTATCATATGAAGGGTGTTATAATTGGGTTGCCGACGTTGCGTTCTAACCAGTGCAGCTAATAGTGTCAACTTACAGCTGAATTTTGTTTTCTGTTAAAAAGTTGTTTAATACTATTAGTAGGAATAAAAAGCATTGCTGAATTTATTTTCATTTAATCCAGTGACATTCTGTAAACTAGAAATGTGTGTGTGTGTTATCCAGTCAACTCACTGGCCATTTCAGGTATCAGCTGTTTTTTGCAACATAGCAAAGAGGAAGCCTGAACCAGCCCTGGGAAATATGCAAGTCATCTGAGTCAGACACCTTAGTTAAGGGAGTTTATGTTCTAAGGTAGTACATGAAGAGGTACTTTCATTCCAAAGGTTCTGAATTTTCTGTATACTTACAATAATTACTTTGATTAAACATCAGTGTATTGTTTTATTACTGCTTTTTCTCAAAAATCAATTTCCAAAAAATACCGGGTAGATACATAATAATGATTTTTAAGTATGTGAAAGCTCATCCTGAAGGTGGCGATCCTGACACACACGGTGTAACAGAAATGAGGCATAAAGTGAAACTGTTCATGAACATAACATTTCCTTTCACTTTGAGTTACACTGCAAATATAAATAAATATTACATTAAAATATGGAATCAGAATTTTTAGACAACTTGTAATTTTTGCTGACATATAAAATGAGTTTTAAAAATACAGGACCATCTTCCATCTTGTGACATGCTGGGTTTCACAAAAGGGTGGCTGTATTTTTACATATTTACACTGTTGTACAGCATCCTGAAGCTAACCAGCAGAACCTGAATGCTGAACAATAGGGCTTGTTCTCCAGAGTGAGAGCAGCTCTACCAGTCTTTTCTGGCTAGGCTGCCTTGGAGCCTTGATCTCACTTTCCACCAGAATCCAGTAGCTAGGATGAAGATGAGAACACCTCTTTTCCATGCTGAATTTCTGCTGTAGCAGAATGGTTTTCCTCTTGACAACATCCCATTTAGATGTATAATGGCTATGGTAATAGTAGACCCTACATATATAATCATTGTGCCATTTAAAGCAGATCTTAGAGACCCAAAAATGACATGACATCATGATTTTCAATTCAAATTGCATCAATGGTCTCAACAGTATTAGCATACTGTCAGAATCTCGCTAAGTAGGAACATGGTATGATGTTTGTGGTTAATGCCATCCGTTTCTAGGACTGAGGTGTTAAAATAATCAATGGACTGTTGAGCAGAATGCTCTACAGCCTAAATTAGCCCTACTTTGTCAATTGCCTTCAGCTCTCTACTAGAAGGAGCTGTTAAGACTAAAAGAAAAGTAATTTTAGCAAAAAATAGCTTGGGTAAGTACTCTGGGGGACAAAGATCGCTCAAGAAACAGATTCTCCCTTTCCCCTGTAAAGGAGAAGTTTACAATGATGAGAAAAAACTTTTATCATCTGCTTTCCTATAAAACATCACTTTCAATCCAGCCAACTCAGCAATTAAAACTCCCAACATTACTTGTGTCAAGATTTGCCAACTACTAATAATCAGTACGGTAAAGAGGTAGTAAGAGTGTGTTACCAAGAGAATTTCTACTTAAAGCAGAGCCATCTAATAATGGTTTCACTCCTTCTTCCCAGAGCTAGATTGGTTTAAATATTCTGAAGCGTATTACTTCTGCTCCATATACCTTCTTTCCACAAGCCATTGCTCCAGTTATCTGAGAGGACCTATGCAGTCCTGAATGGGAAGATTCAACCACAGAGCTGTGAATGGAAGAGGCAGGAGTGCAAGACACTCTCCAGACTGAAACATGGCCCAGGCTGTGAAAAACACTGAAAAACCCTGACTTTGTAAATCAATATCAATCAATGCCCTGCAAAGTACATCATAAATCTGGAAGTTCTAGAGAGCTAACCCTGAGGTAATAACACCATTTCACGTTTTAAAACATTTCACAAACATTAGGACAATCTCAGGAGGCCTTTGATCTGATTTCATCCTTTGGGGCTCTTCTAACAATTAAGGGTTATTGCAATCTATTGGTTTTCCAGACACATCTCCTCTTCAAAACAGATTTTTAAAAAACAGACTACTGTGAGTGTGTGACATGCTTTGAGGTAATAATCCTCTGCTGGGAGATAAAATTTAACCTGAAGGAATAGGTTTCGATCTAGAAGAACTTTTTATTTAGGCTTTGGACAACGGGATTTCTCCTGACTAGCCAAGATTTCTCCTTCAGCAAATATAGAACAGACATTCATCTTTTGTAAGTTATTAATAATAAATGTTGAATTCTGATGGACCTTTTGGTGCAAAGCACTCTGGACATACTAATTTATTCAACATTGTACAGTATTTTGCTTGTTCAGTTGAACCAATCTGCAATTGCCAAAATTCAACTCTACCTGGAGGAAAACCAGCCCATATATACCAGGCAGACATGCCAGTTTACAGGTACTGTGCCCAGTTTCCTTATTACCCAATTTCTGGATGGAAAACTGAACGGGTATAAAGGCTTGATAGATCTCTTTAAGAAGTCACCGGAAAAGTGCCATTTGTACGCAATGTCTGTTCTGCCGATACTCATGTGTTGTAACAATCAGACTCTGGTATGTGTAGATACCAATTCGTTTCAGGGTTGCAAAGTGAAACCGCATGTCACTGTAGGACTGATCCATTAGACGATGTACCTAGGAAATGCGCTGCTCGGCAGTGAAGATGAAATAGACTGTTACTTTTCTAAAAATAAGGGAAAAATGACTGGGAGAATTTTTATGGTTTCAGAGGAAGTCTTCAGAAGTCACTCAGGAAATCTGGGATGATCTTTCTCTTTCCTTTCTGGGAAAGGAGAAGGCCACGCTAGTGAACCACAGCTAGTGGTTACTTGCTGTTCTTACTGCCCCGACATAAACCTGGCTCAGCAGCAGGGAGCTGTGGGACAGAAGTGGAGCAGCTCTTGAGGCACCATGTAATCCTCAAACAGCTGCGCTGTATCTTCTTTGCCAGAGGCAAAATGGGGAGGAAACCTCCTCTGGCAGCCTTGGCTACTGCCCACATGCATAACTGGTCCCGTCTGGGAGAGACAGTTGGAAAACTGGTAATCTCTTAGAAGAGATGTTGGGAGTTTAAGACAAAATCCCCAGTAGAATAGACCTTCAGAAATGTGGTGAGCAATTAGAAATTACACCACCCTTTACTGCACCGATGCAATTCCTTGGGGACCTAGCAGCAGGTCGACCAGATAGGAAACAGTGTGAGATTAACAGAAGTCTTTTTTTATGAAGATCTGCTTGAATTAAACTGAACAAGGTCCCCGGAGAGCAATAACTGCTCTTCTAACTCCTCCTGAAAGCAACAGCTTAGTTGCACGTAAAATGCAATATCAGCTGTTATGCTTTAAAAGCAACAATAAACAAGTGTTTAATGGTGGTTTTGACGTTGTTCAGATCAAACAGCTTGTGAATGCATTTTTTGCAAAACATTCCAGGGTGGGAATCATGACAGAAGAGGACGCTTTCTTCGTGAAAGAAGAGGGTTTCCATTTAACACTTTTTTGAAGCCATGTGACTTCGTGCTGTGAGTACACAGGAGCGTAACATCCACTTTCTTCTCCATTCGGGAGAGCTGCGGGAAGATCTGTTTCATGCCTGGAGGTCCACACCACTAGGTTCCCAAGAAGAAAACATCTCTAACTGCTGTGCTTCCTTCCATGAACAAGCGAATTTCTTTGTTGCAAACGGCCTGCTCGCTGCTACACTTCTTAAGGGAAGTACATTACTTCATAAATGGTGTACTTTGTATGTTAGTGTAGAGCAACATGTTACATTTCAGTCATTCCACCAGTACAGCATCCACATTTGCTTTATGGTTTTATTCATGGTGCTAGAAGTATTTGTTACCACAACAGCATGTAGATTGAACATTTTTTTAAAGTGAAAAGTTCTGCCTAACCATTAAAGGTTTTTGCCATTGGTACTTATTTCTTACTTAGCATTTGTGTATGGAAGAACCACTCGACAGGCACTGCAGATCTGCCCCTTCACCTCAGCTCCCAAACAATGGGTGTAAGATGTGAAAAGAAAAAAAGAAAATAAAAAAATTGGCAAGTTATAACCTCTTTTGCTGGCCTTCATAGACTCCCTTCTTGCTGCTCTATTACCAAGACCCTGGAAGGACCCTGGAACCAAACCAAGCTTGCTGTTGGGATCGAGGCAGAGAGGAGAAAGCTGGGAAATTCAAACCGTGCTGTTGTCTCTCACCTTAGGACCTACAACTGAGTACAACGCCCCTGTACCTAAGGATCAGAAGACACTGCACTGTAGGTTAAAAGAGCAACATTATCGTTAACATTAGTACGCAGCTGTTGAAAGTGCCTATTGATCACGTTTGTTGGTGGGTGCTCAAGTTGCTGATACGGAGTATGTCTCAGCTGCGTGCCACCTGCGGTTTAACCAGCGACAGCAACATCCGTAGCCCACGCAAGTTTGCAGGAGGCCAGCAGCTAACTCCTAAGACACTATGCTATGTTCCCATCCCTAAATGTAATGTACATATCCTCTTCCTCGTCCCTTCGGAGACAGTTTGTAGCACACAGACTATTTTAGAATTTATTGTTATGGCACAGATTGTATCAAAATAAAAACTTTGCAACAATGTATGTGTTTTAAGTGTTTTACTTAAATAAGTGTTTTACCCAAAATGTGGATTGTTCTGCATTTTTCCTAGCTGGCACCAATACTACTAACAGCGGTAAATGACCGTTAAAATAACGATCCCCCATACGAAGTGAAAAACATGAAAGAACGTGGAAGTGATTAAAGCGGGAATCTCGGGAACACATGCTCAGCTCAGTAATGATAATCTTATTTTGATTGAGCCTGACTAAAAAGGATTTTTTCTTTACTTGGGTGTGAACCTGCTCATCATGCAAAAACGACTAATTGAATAGTAGGGACTTCATGACACTTCAGGGGCTCTCGCACGCGCCCTCTTTTTCTGTCTGTGCATCTTGCCCCGGTGGGACCCGAGGCGTCCCGGGTACGTTTCTGCAGTTTGTGACCGTCCCTCACGCTGACAGAAGCGGCAGTTCCAGTCTGGCACTAACGCTCCCGACACCGGGGTTTGCTCTGCCTTTCTTCTCCAGGCCGGGGCGGCCTCCCCGCGCCGGCTGCTCCCCGCCAATTACACGCTGCGGCGGCGCCACGCCTCCTTCCCCTCAGCGGAAGACGCCGCAGCTCTCTAATGCTCTCCCCATTAACGGGCCTTCTGCACACCGCGAATCGCTGCCCCGCCGGGGCGAAGCGGCCTCACCCACCCCGCTCCCCTTCCGCAGGCCCGCAGGCTGCCAGCCCGCGCCGCCCCCAAACGCGGGGTTACAGCGGCAGCGGGGCCGCCGGGCCGGGTCTACTGTGTGGTGCGCAGCCCTGCCTAACGGCCCTAACGGTCACATCAACGGCCCTAACTGCCAGGCTCGCGGCCTCGCTCCCGGCCAGCGCCACAGCGGCGCCCCAACGCGTCACCGCCGCCGCGTCACCGCCGAGGCCTGCAGCCCTCGCCCCGCCTCCCGGCTGCGTCGCCGCGGCGAGGCGGGTCCAGCGCGATTACGGCTGCGCAGGGGCGGGGCGGGGCGAGGCGCCGCGCGCTGTGCGCCGCCCGCCGCTGCCAATAGAGTCGGTACAAAGTGACCTTGGCGCCGCGCCCCGCCCCCTTCCGCCGCGCTGCATCCGGGCGCTCGCCGCCGGCCCCGCCGCGCCTGCGCAGAGACGCCCTAGCCCGTCGGCTCTGAGGTGCGGCAACCGGAGCGGGTGAGTGGCGGCGCCGCGCCATCCGCCCCCATCGCCGCCCCCGCCCGCCGCCCCATCACCCTCTCCCTCTCTCCGCAGAGACACCGGATTGTGGCCCCCGGGACGCCGCCCGCTAAGATGTTCGCCTGCGCCAAGCTCGCCACCTCGTCCTCCCTGGTGAGTGGGGGCGCCCGGGCCCGCGGGGGACGCCTGGGCCTCCTCGCCGGCCGCGTCCCGGGCTGCAGAGGGGGCGGCGGCGGTCGCGGGGCGCCCGGGGGTCGGGCGGGCCTCTGAGCTCCGGGCAGGCCCCTAGGGCGAGTCCGTGCGTAGGGCTGTCCGCCCGAGTGGGAAGGGTGAAGAGGGAGGGCGAGCTGCGGCAGGGCCGGGTTCTCCTTCCCGCCTCCTTGGCGGGGGCCAGGGCCCTTTGCCAAGGCGAGGGGCCTTCCCATACGAGCGGTGAAGGGGGAGGGCAGCGCAGCGAAAAGCTCTTGGGCCTGGTGCGCTCAGCTCCTTGCTGTAGGTCAAACTCCAGCCTGTTGCTTGTCCTATGCAAGGCCGGGATTTTTTGCCCTTGCAAGAGATAAGGCACTGTCCTCCTTCAGAATGTCCTTTCTAGCCTGCAGAACGTCTCGTTTTGCATGGTGCAGGCACAGGTTTCCCCTGCAGGAAGAGCTTTGTGCAAGAGCTGATATGACCTTAGACTGCTGGAAGCCCAAGGACACATGCAGGCCGCTTGTGGAAGAGGATTCATTCATTTATGCCTCGCTAGATTTAAAAGTCTAGGTTATGTCTGTGCATGTAACAACTTTGGAATTCATTTTGATGGGTTTCATTTTTTCATTTCAAAATGCATCTCACTGCCTGCTGGTCTATCTGGCTTTTTTTGTTGCTGTTTTGCTACGTTTTCTGTCAGTATAACCCATGTGCAGTTTCATTGAATGATGTACCTATTCGCAATAACATGTCCTGAAAACAGTGCTATCAAATTGCATGGCAGTGTTTGCTTATGTGTCGTTTACTGTATATCCAGCTATGCAAAGATCGCTGTCTTTCAAGACAAATGGCTTAGTAGATAATAGCCTTACAATCTTACAGACTATTGTACGGGAACAGCTGTGATCAAATGTTTCTTTTTTTTATAGCTTTTTTCCTCCTCTTTCAGATCCGTGCTGGATCAAGAGTCTTGTACAGACCAATTTCGGCATCTGTGTTGTCTAGGCCAGAGGTCAAGACTGGAGAGGTACCTTATAAACAAAATTCTGTATCTTCCTAAATTACCTGGTGAGCCTAAATGTCCTCAACCTAGAGTTCACTTGTACTAACTCAAATATCTATAGTGTGAAACTTGCTTTAAGTCAAACACCTAATAATACTTGTTGCTGTCTTGCTGTTTCCCCTGAGAAGTCTTTTACATTTAAAGTTAATTGCTTTCAGGTGGAACAGCTAACATTCTGAAGTTTTTAACTCTCAGTTATAGTCTCATCACTTGGAAGAGGAACTAGACATTGGATCTAACACAGCTTTTAAAACTGCAGAATAACGCTGTCAAAGTGGTCAGAGAAGATGGTCTGTGTCTGAATTATAATGCTTTTTCATGTTTTGTTTTCTTAGGGCAACTCAACACTTAATGGGGCCCAAAATACTGTCTCCCGACTAGCACTTAGAGAATTCCAGACTAGTGCTATCAGCAGGGACATTGACACTGCTGCCAAATTTATTGGTGCTGGTGCTGCCACAGTAGGTGTGGCTGGTTCTGGTGCTGGTATTGGAACAGTCTTCGGTAGTCTAATCATTGGTTATGCCAGGTAATCAATCTCTCTTACAAAACTCTCGAATTGCATGCAGATGTATTTTGAGACAGCACCCCCAGATAAGCCAAGTTGTAGTAAGGATGATGGCACTGTAATAAATTCTGTTAATGATTACTATTAATCATAAACATGGCTAAATAGAATGATATGAAACTGTAGTATATTCATCAGGATGGCTGTATTGTTAAATTCAGAACTTTGTACACTTTACCTGGAGAAGAGACATGAAAGAAATGAGATCATTAGACTTGGTCAGTGTTTTGGTCACTGAAGTCCAATGTTTTGGCATTCAGTTCCAGAACTGAATTAAAAATCTAGCCTGGATCTTTTCCCGTGTGAGAGGGGAGGAGAAGTCCTAAAGAGAAAGTACATGAAAATGAATAATAAGTAATGTGAGCTTGTATGCTTTAGACTTAGTAGTCAGGGTTGTTCTGTAGAAATGGATGCTTAAGGCATTTTTCTAACATGTTCAGCTTTGCATCTCAGAATATGTAATTATCGAATGAGTAATCATTCCTTGTAGAAATCTGAAGGGGGTGAGGGTGGGGATTTTATAGTAGGGATGAACTTCTTCCAGATAAATTTACAATGTTCCTGTAGTAGGAATAGTTCAGATGGTATCATGGAAGAGCAGAACTGATACAGGCATAAAAAAGCTTTACTGAAGGTTTCATGTTCTTCATTACTCTTTCAGCCAGTTAAGACTTAATTGTTTAAGCCCTACTGAAGACAAGGAAGTTCACTTTCCACTTGAAGAAACATAAGTGTTTTCACTACAAAAGTAATGTCTCCTTTTTTGAATTTGGCATGATCATGCCAATAGAGATTGTAGAACGTTAATTCATAGTGTTATGTTGAAGGTTTTTTTTCTCTCCCACACACTTCTTGGAGGGACAAATCCTTGCATTTTTGCAACAAACTGCTGTGTATTTCTTTTTTTGCTCTAGGTGGTTTCAGTTCCTGTATTTGTCTGAGAGCTACTTATGTTATACATAAACGTCCTTGGAATATAGTTATAATGTCACAGATGTGAAATAAATTTATGAAGCATAGTGCTGATAGTTCCTGCATGGGAGGATGTAGAGAAGCCAAAATTCAAAAGCATATATGAATGTAGTCACAAAAAACTCTGCTCATTTGGAAAAGCCATATACAATCTGCAGAACCTGAATCTAGTCTTAATTGCCAAGTCGTTTGTCTTCAGTGAAATCCCTACTAAAAATTACTTCTGCTTGGATTTATTGGATTTTCCTGTTATGGAATCTATCATATGGAAGTATGAGGTTCTGAATCTGTCAGATGCATTAAACTGTATGAAAAACATCTTAATTGTAAAGATACAAAGGTCTTACACCTTCGCTTTCTTTTAGAAATCCTTCTCTGAAGCAGCAGCTGTTCTCATATGCTATCCTGGGATTCGCCCTGTCTGAAGCTATGGGTCTCTTCTGTCTGATGGTTGCTTTCTTGATCCTATTTGCCATGTGAAAGGAGATCTGCCTGTAGTACTGGCATTGGAATGTAACTCTGCATTTTATGGGACTCCCAAAATGTTGGTGTCATGGAAATTGATGCTATTTCCAAAGTCATTTCATTAAAGATAACAACTTTAACTGTCAACCTGTTGCCTGCATTTATTATCTTTCTCACTAGGATATCTGGAAGACAGCATCTTGTCATTCAGTCACCATGCATTTCTCCTGATAATTACATATCATGTAGGACCCTTCAAACAAGGACTTCAAGTCAAACATTTTATTTATTAATCTATATAGGAGTGTCACTTGTTTGTTAAAATTAATGTGGCATATCTCTGAAAGATCAAAGGATACACAGATTAAATGTGGAAGGCTATATGGCTGGCCTTGTTCCTTCACTTGTGTCAAACTTATCCAGAGCTGTTTCTGTGCACAATTTGTTTTTTTTCCCTCAGGCTAGCTGGCACATAAGGTGTTCTGGCACCTCTTGACAGAAGGAGCTACACACAAATCCACGAACAGTGATAGGAAAGTTATCTTTGTATCAGTTTTCAGCTATACTATAAATTTTGATCACTGTGGTTAAAATTTTCCACTTGGTTCTGAGCAGTGTCCCAGCTGAACTAAACTGCTTTAGATTGGTCCATGGCATTTAATTGTGGCACATTGGTATTACACACTTAGTTACTGCATTCTTGGCATCACCAAATTAAAAGGGAGAGCTTCCAGCTTCCTAATTATATAAAGTCAGCCTTGCATTATCTCCCAAATTCTTTTAAGAGCAGTAGGATCAAAGCGTTTTTAATAACAAAATATCTGCAGTATCAAGCTTTGCTTCTCACAGTATCTGTCTTTTAACAATCTAAATGCATTTACAGTGTTGTCTACACTTACAGCAACATACTCTGTGCTACTATATACTAATCTGGTGGGGGGGTTGATAGCATCTCTTTATTCAGCATTTTAAGTAATAGATCTGATCATTCAACAAATATAAGCTGAACTTTGGAAAAAGGTGAGCAAGGTTGTTGTTACGAGCTCTGTCATCTTGCTGTTAAATGGGTAATTACTGAATTAAATCTAGAAACTTTTTACTGTAAGCTGCCTATCCCTAGGGAAATGGAGAAATGACTAATGGCTCTCAGATCAGTGCAAGGTGCAGGTAAGACCTTTGCTTTCATCTGAATTCAAATACCGAATCAGTGTTTATGTAGTCTAACTTGGACCTAGCATGAGAGGCTACTTTCCCCATATGGTCTTAGAAGAAAATGGTCATCTTCCTAAAAGGATTAAAAGTTGCCATGTAAACCCTTTTATATATCTGAGGTTTAGGAGTGTAGAATATGCAGCATCTTTAAATATTTATCTCTAACACAGTATTAGTGCTTTATATGACTAGGTCTGGAAGTGGAGTTTTTGGGGGGTGAGGGAGGGGTAGGAGGTGAAGCATATTGCAGCAATCTTCCATGTGGTCTATGCTCACACTGGGTTTTTCTATGAACTTGGTACTATCCATTCTCATAAGCTATTCTGTTAGAGAGTTGACATGCAATGCATTTGCCCTGGATGACAGCAGATAATGATTGCTAGAATTCTAGGCTAAAGCTTATCTGTCTACTGCTGTCCTTCTGGTGGGTGATGAACTTTGTTCTGTTCTTTCAGTACTGTACAGATCTGTGCAGGCATCCAAGGTGGCGATCCATATTTCCTAATATTGTGGACTAGTCTAGTGGACTAGCTTAATTCAAGCTTCAAATTTCCATTCCACTGGGATTTGGCTAAACAAGGATCTTCAAACTTGTCTTAGTCAAGCCTGGCTCGAGCTCTGTTAATCATACTTATCAATTTGTTCACATATAAAATGGTTTTGCTGAGTTATAATTGTGTGTTTGGTGTAGAGAGAAGTTCTGGCTAAGCTATTGCTCTCTAACCTCAATAAGAAAGCCGCCCAAGTCGCCATGAGCTACTTGAATCAGCTTTGAATAACGATTTCTGGATTTACATCCCATCTTTTCCGATGTCATTCACCCTGTCAACATGTACCCTTTTCCGTATGATCAGCCTTGTCTGAAGGGCAGCAGACATCTCAGGTGACCTGTATATAGATGTAAAGCCTGCCTATTTTAGTAGTAGCATCTCCCCAAGCTTGTTACCTTTCGACTCGCTCTTAGACTGGTGAACACGGGCCAAACCCAAACAAAATTTATATTAGGTTATGCCAGTCTTGAAAGAATTGGATCTTGGTGTTACAGGTAAAGACTAATCAAGGTCTTTCAAAACGTGGCAACAAACCTTCATGCAGGGGATTATCCTTGTAGACAGTAAGGGGCTTATGAGCGATGGGCAGATTTTCACATCTGAATGATCGCAGGGCACATTGACTTGCTTTCTCTGTTGCTCTGTTTTTGATGCTCTTGAGAAATGGAGCTTGTTGAGAAATGGAGCTCAGTTTTCCTAAAATGCCCACAAAAGAAACAACTGTAGTTGTGTAAAAGATGAAACGTTGGGGCTTTTTTAAATAATTCTTTGCGGTGATCGGGCGGCAGCAAGCTATCTAAAAGGGCTCTTGATCTTCTGCATAGGAGTTTACATCAAGAAATCTCTTTCATAGGTCAGAGAACCCAGATACAAAGTTCCATGAGGTGATACTGTAGGCTTCACTTTCCTGAAACCTTTGTCAGTTTTTCTGACATGGACTGTGCTGACCATAGAGACTGTCAACTGGGGAAGATTAATGTAGGTTTCTCCAGATCCAAAGACTGTGTTCATGTTTCAGTGTTGAAGATGGAGCCAACTAGAGCAGAGATCTCCAGCATCATTCCACCTGTGACAGTGATGTACACAACTGTGTTATCCTTGTGTATAATGAAGGAAGTGTTTATATTACCAATTATGCTCTTAAATTATTGCTGCAGGTAAAAATGATTCATCCTTTCCATCCTGCTGCTTTCCCTGTTTATGTTTTTTGCACCAATTTCAGACTGAGGAAAGGCAAAGAACTTGCAGTTCAGTTCTCTGTTCAGGACTGATGCTGCCATGTGATGGTAGATCTAAACCACTGAAAAATGCTTCTTTCCGATAGAGTGCTTAGTTGCTCTGTAGAGAAGGAAGTAAGATCTCTGTTTCTCTCCTCTCTTTGCACTATCTCCTGTTTGAGCCCTTCGCAACATGCTTAAAGAATAATTCCACCTCTAAGTAAATTGTACTTCTATGAAGTGTTTTTTATCCCAGCTTATCTCAAAGAACTGTGCAAAAGTGCTGTGCAGTGCCCACCCAAACAATTTACAAGAAATGAAACGGACCATATTGTCTTTTGTGAGTTCAGGGAAACTTAGACATAATGTAATTTACTGGAACTAATACTTCTGTTTTAGAAGTATTCTTTTTGTTATTCATAGTCTCAGAACAAGACAAATGATACACAGGCACAGAATTAAGACTTCATCTGTGATTTAGAGCACATACTCGCTAAACTGCGTTGCCATATATGCTTAGGATATTTTTTAACTCATCCAAAATAGTAATTACTTCCGTGTTAAATTTAGGTAAAGATACAGTGCCGCGGCATTTTTGATACAATGTTAAATAGGGTGAATGTTGAGCAGAAGTATGGCTTCAGGCGCGCGCCCGGTTCCTGCCATAGGGGATGTGGTGCGTCGGCAGACGGGGAAGCCAAAGGAATGCGGCTCGTACGCCGTTCTGGGGGGCCGATGATTCCAAAGCTTCGATGCGACGAGCTCGTCAGGCGCCGTCACTGAGCAGGGCCTCTCTGCCCGCTTTCTGCTGCCTTCCCCCTGCAGACCCATCAGCAGCGGATGGGTGCTGCGTCCTCGGCCCCCCCCCCCGGCACGGCTCCGCGCCACCGGCAGCAGCTTTTCCCAGCACGCCGCTGGGCTGGGCTGCCGTGGCAGGCGTGCTGCCCAGCTGCGGCCCTGCAGCCGCAGGCGGGGGCTCTACTGCTCGCAGCGTCGCGTAGCCCTTTAGCGCGACCGGCGGAGCCCCGAGGCCCGAGCGCTGCCCTTGGCGCCGTACGCGGGCCGCTCGGGAACCGGCGCCTCGGTCGCCCATCCGGGCGGGGCCCGAGCGGCCCCTGCTTAGCTACAGCCGCGTCGCGGCCCCGCTCGGCCACACCCAGGCACTTGGCGCTTCCGGCCGCCCCGTCCCCAACCGCCCCGCCGACGTCGCCCAATCGGCGGCGCGGGCCGTCCGCCGCCCCGCCCCTCCCCGCCACGTGACCCGCGCCTCCCCGCTGCCCGCGGAGATGTCAGCGGAGCTCTCGCGAGAAGTGACGGAAGCCTGTAGGGGACCCGGCCTTTAATGTGCGGTCCGGCCCGCGTTCCCGGGGTGAGTTTGTAAACACGAGCGCGGCGCGGCGCGGCCCGGCGGCGGCTCCTCCCTCCGCGCTGCGGCGGCGTCCGGGCGGGCGAGCGCACCGGGGGCGGAGGGGAGGGAGCGGCCCCGCTCGGCAGTAGGCGGGGGATACCCGGGAGGCAGTAACATGGCGCCGCCGCTCCTCTCCACGGCAGCCCCCTCCCCCACCGCGGCCTGCGGCTCCCGCCGCCCCTAGAGCCGGGGCGGGGCGGCCCGGCCGGCGCCGCGGAGACCGTTACCCGCCCGGAGGTAGGGGTCCCGGCGGGCGCCCCGAGGGAGCGGGGCGGGGCGGGGAGGCCAGTGGGTGAAGGGGGCTGCAGCTGCCCGCGCCCCGCATCCGGAAGCCGGCTGCCCCGCGGGGGCATCGCCGGTACCTTGCCCCGGGCCCGGCCCGCGGCGGGGGGTGAAAGGCAGGGGGGAGGGCGGGAGAGGGGCCAGCCGGGCCCGGCCTTTCCGCCTTAGCTCAGCTCCAAGGAGGCCTCTCCCTGCATCCATCTTCTGCTCTGAGGGGAGGTCTTGGTCTGTAGCCGGTGCTGGTGGGGAGATGTGCCGAGAGGGGTACGGGGGGGGGGGGGTGTTGGGGGGAGGGTAAGATCAGCTTTCCTGCACCAGAGGGAGGTGTTGGCCTGCCTGGGATCTGGCCATGGACGTGGATCTTCTGGACCAGTTGCCCCATTGACTTTGCCTGTTACTGTGCATTATGCCTCTCGAGTTGTCTTAATAAAAGGTCTCTGAAGCTTTCACGTGAAAAAACACATCACAGCCCTTTAAGCAATGATGGCTGCACGATGTTTTAGGCACAAATGTTTTATGCCAGAGTGCAACTTGATGTTTGGAGTCGGGGATGTGTGTGCTGCCATGTTGCTTCTGCAGTCTCATTCATTCTACAGGCTTTTTGCATCCCTGTTCTTGGAGTGAGATCCATGAGTGTGTTTCCATGTCCCATCCATGCACTGTGTGTCACTCATTTGCTTTTCATTATGTTGCTTTCTCCCAGAGATGTTTACCTTCAAATACTGATACTGTCACCTGTTTCCTTGCACTAGAATGACAAATTCTAATAAAGCTGGAAATTCTGAATCATCTGCCTCTTTCCAAATAGTGCCCCTGAATACGGCCAAGGTGTATTTTCTTTTCCACCTTTTAAAATAAGATTTTTGTTTTCTTCTTGTCATATTCTACTCGTGGCAGTGAATATCATGTCCCAAGCTCTTGCTGAGTGTAAAGCTAGATAGAGTTAATAAAACCAAATGTTCCTGAAGTTAAGGTCATAATACTGCTAGGTCTATGTGGATGCTAGATTCAGCACTAGCTGAGAGGATGAGGAGGACCCTTCCTTGGGGTCGTAGTCTTCCGTAAGTGTTCTAGATGTGATTTCTTCAGCCTTCCGCTGAAACATAAGTTACTGTCTATTAATGGACATCCAGTTGCAGACATACTTTCAGAGGGACAAACTATAATCAAGTTAGGTGTTCACTTGAATTCTTTTAGTATTTATAATTCTGCATTCCAGAATCAAAATTGGAAAGTTGTGGCACTGAAAAACAAAATTATAACTTTGTCAGGGACTGCTTGTTATGTAATGCATCAAAAGAAATGTGAAATAATAAAAAAAGTTAATGTGTACATGGAGTGAAGCAGCATCTAATATAAGGTGCTTTCAGGTCTTAAATTAGATCATACATAATTTTATAAATAATTTTGGGTTTTGTGCTATTTCTGTTTTGCGACAATGTGGTGAGGAGCCTGAAATATGGTATTCTTTTGAATCTTGTTTAATTAAATTTTGGGTGTATCTAGTGCCTAAAATTCCTTTTCTGTCATCAGCTATTCTTTTTTTTTTCTTCCACTATTAATTAGCTCAAACTTAAAAATGCACGTTTTTAGCTCCAAGAAGCTTTACGAACTTTAAAAGTTTCTATGCTATTTCTAACCTCAAACTTTTTTTAAGGCTTCATGAACTAATTTTGAATTTCTGTGTAAAAATAATGCATTAACTGTTTTCAAAGGAGCAAACATGATCCAATACTATTAACTTCTTTTTTGGAATATTGAATAGATTTCAAATTATCATTGTCCTCCGGCATAGCTTAACTACATTTGTTTCAAATCAATAATGTGCACTCTAAGGAGGCATTGGATATAGTTAGCGATAGAATTATGGTCAATATTTAATAATTATGCAATAATTTTTTTTTCACGTTTATGCTATACTGTCTCCAACTTTGCTCTGTGTCAGTTTCAGTTCAGCCTGAGAATGTTTCTGTTAGCTTCAGTTCAGATAGGAGCTTCTCTTCAGTAAGTTATTCCAAGCAATATAGTATGTTTCCCTTTCTAGGTAAATGCCAATGGTCTTTCATATTATTGCTTACAGGAAAGAAAAAGATAATTCTGTTTTAACAAGCAGTGGGAGTCCTATAGTGGGGTATTTATGATATATTTAAAGATTTTTTTTTTAAATTAAATTCTTAATTATTGTATTCAATTTTATACTTCAGGGATGCCATCTGGAAAAATGTAAAAATGAAGTAACTTTTTGTTAAGCTTTTTTTTTTTAATTCGTTGAAAGTAACGTAGCAAAAGGAGATTGGATTTCTAATGTTTGTTAGGTTGATGAGCAATATTAAGACCTTTAAGCCTAGATAAATGAGCTGGGGAAGGTAAGTCTTGATATCTCTCTAAGCAAATTGTGAAAAGATCCGTGGAATATCAACACCTGTATATTTCTTCTCTGAGGTACATTGGCCTTTCACTTATCTACAAGAGCTGTATTCACACAGCATGAATTTCCAGTAAGTCAAAGAAAGATCAAGGTGCCTCTGAAAAATACTTAAGCCAGGGGGTTGTCTTAGGAGCTGCCATATTCAGCCAACAGGAAGCGTTATGCCTAAGGACCTTTCTTTATTCCATTAGTGCTCTCCGTTTACCAGAAGTGTACCTTCATATGCGAAAAGTCTGCTTCTTCAGCAAAACTGAAGTAACTTAATTGCTTTGTTTCTGTACATGTGACTGTCTGTCCAACTGGCTTTCTTGTTCTTATTCGAACTTAAGTCAATTGTCCTCACTTCTTGCATCTTCTCTTCTTGTCCAGATGCTCTCCCCTTTATGGAATCTTAGACAAACCATGGAAGGTATGGAATTAACTTCAGACATCAGTTACAAGCAGTTAACTAATAACATCAGCAAAAAGTGCCCAACATTTGACTTTTTTAAAGAAAAAATCTGAGCATTATGCTACAGGCATTACATTCTTCCTAATTCTTCCTCAGAACTCTCTGAAACAGATCATGTGTCTTCTAGGAAATAGCACAACCATTCTGTTAAGCAGAGAAGTGTGAAGAAGGAGCTCCTGTTTTCCTGTTTGCCAGTTTTTGAGGTTTACAACCTTTAAATATTCTGGACTATGGCTTATAGTTTTCTTGCAGAATCTACTGAGCTACTTTCTGGTGATCCCACTTCCTTTATGAGGAGGAATGTTTTTATTTTTCAAATTTGTTCTCCTCCATTCTCTTTATCATTCAGGTTTTTTTTTTAGGAATGCTAAATTCTACAGCATTACACAAATACAATCAGTCAGAACACTTGAAAGTGGATTGTAATGGTCAAGTATTAATTACACCACTTTTGCTTCATCTTTCTTCTTTTGCTTTATAGGAAACTGAAAAAAACCAGCTGTTCCAGTCCCTCCAGGTAAGTGGAACAATGATTTTTTTTTCCTTTAAAATACAAATTTTGATTTTATTTATTTATGTTACTTCTTATTAAGTGGTGTATTCTACATACTAACTTCTGATTTTTACTGAAAGCAAAACTTGCAAGTATAGAAAATTGTGGAAATAAAGATAGGCTCAAATGTGGGAGGTGAATTTATGCTGTGCAATGCTGTATGCAAGTATTGAAGGTATAAAAGGTGCCCTGTTCATTTTGATTTGCATTGATTGGTTTGGTTGCATGAGAAAGCCATCGCTTTTAATTTTGAAGTGTTTAAATTTGGAGAACAAAAATAGCTACTTTTTTTTCCTCATCTAAAGAAGCATGTCTGTTAAAATGCTTGTATGGAGCCAAGCAAAACATTAAATTCAGCTCTTCAGGTAACCATTAAGAGAATGTTATTCTTTACTGTGGCAAATATATTCAGTCCACTTTACTTTGAAAAAGTATTCACTTCAAGTAGAACTCTTAAAGTTGATAAAGACTTTGAGAAATTTTGACCTTGCCCTTTTATGCTTAAGTTTCCTATTGTAAAATGAAGCTTAAAGTAAAATCTTAAAAATCTTATACTACCTAAAGCAATTACACACTATGATGAGATCTACAGAAAAGCTTACTAAGAGTTAATAATTCTGTATACAGTAAGGGTTTGTATCTTGCAGTAAAAAGGAGCACAATCCCAGATCAAATGTAAAGAATAAAAGGAAATCTTGAGTAGGCATGATCAGTCTTGAGGAAATGCAAACATCTGTAGGAAAATACATCACTGGTACTGTAACTTAAGCACTTTGTAATGTATAGACCCAGGGGAGACTTGATGCTGATGGACTACTATAACTCTGATTTGTCTCAGTGGCCTAATACAGTTTTTGTCCAACTTTCATTTTTTTCAAACCAGAATGTACAGATGTTTCTTGCGCTGGACCCACATGTGAGTGGTCAGTCTAGCTGCAAAACTTGGGTTTACATCACATCTAAGCAGTAGTAGATTAATCAGCTACTACTGTAGCTAGCAGACTGTCAGATTGTCCTCTATGGACTGTCCAGTTTAGGGGGGTGACACACTTGTGAGAACGTGCATCTCTTCTTGCTTGCTGGCCAGTAGAGGAATAATGACATTGAAAAGTTTTAAGGTTTCTTTTTTTTTTTTCTTTTTTTTTTCTTTTTTTTTGGTATGTTTATAGTTGTCTGTCTTTTCTGTGTTCAGTTCAGGCTGTTTTCTTCCATGCTGTTTGCGTCAGCCCTGACATTACAGGAGGGCAGTCTCTGTATTGCTACAGTGCTTAGAATAAGTAATTACACTGTAAGACCGCACAGCCCGTGAGCAGGTTGGTGCCTAGAGGTCTTTTGGCATACAGCATGCTTTGTACAGGTAAAGTGTTCAGAGGCTTTAGCTACAAGTCTGATGAATCTTTACTAGGTATGTGTGGAGAATGATTTTTCTCAGCAAATTTGGAGAGGTTTTTGTAAGGATTATCAACGTGTACATTTTTAAACAGCTATTTAAATGTTTAATACAAAAAAAATTTGAAGCTAGGTGTCAGTTGTGTTTACCATACTCCTGTATGTAGGGAATTAAGAGAAAACAGAAGAACCTTTACCGGTAAAATAAGCCAACAAGACATTGCTTAAGTCAGTGTATGATTCTATTGTTTTACAAATTGTCTATGGGAAGATATTTTAGAAGCAAGCCTCAGAGTATGTAGTAATAGTTTCCAGAAAGTGTACCTAAGATGTTTAATTAAACTCTTATAAAAATACACAAATAATTGTTGAAGCTATTTTTGTAGCACATTTAGATAAACATTAGTGTGATGTTTTATAGAAACATCTTTATTTTTAAAATAAGCACACTGTCCTAAATATTAGTAGATTGCTTGCAATTTTATTTCTCTGTATTATATATATTTTAAATGTGTATATGTTCTTATTTATATATTTTGCTGTACTGTTTGCTTTCCAAAAGTGATAAAAGAGGCTTATGACATTTTAAATAGGCATGATGTGAAAGTATTTTACCTTTGCATTGAAAGTATGGAACAAACACCAAAAAAATGAGATTACTTTCTGATTTAAGTACCAAAATTGATTATACTGCCCAGATTATTTCATGGTTTTCCCATGTTCAGCTCTGATCCTATTTCTCAGTGTAACTCAAAAGAATTCTATGTATGGGTTCCTTCATGCTACTGAAAGGAATTTATGGTTGGAAGGCTTACAGAAGAAAGTTGCAGTTCAGTGGACTGTAGTAAGAATCATTTCACTGAACTGTTCAGTTTATCTGAAGAGATAAGTTAAGGCTGGAGTTTCACGTTCAGATTGGATTGCCTCAGGAACCATCTTTTTTCTATGGGACAAGGTGTTTGCTGTTGGCTGGGTAGCAATCCAAGGTGGCTATAATTCATCTCTAGTGATTGGGTTACCAATTTACATACTTTATTTCTCATTTGGTCAGGTGAGTAACATTTTTGTCAAGATGGTGTTTAAGTTGCTATTTTGGTTGTCAGGGGAAGAGTATTTTCTGAACTCTTCTTTCTTACTGTGGTATTCTCTCTTAGAGCAGTCAGACTTTTGAAATCAGAGTGGCAATCACAAACTTCTTTTCTGAAAATTTGCCTTCTTTGTGTTAGTCTTGTTATTCCTGTCAGGCAACAAACAATGCAGAAGGAAAAGAGGAGGCAAAGGATGGGGTTGGTTTGTTTGTTTTCCATAGCAGCAAGAGTTTTAGTTGTTGGGCTGTAAAATTAACCACGCTAAGTCTTCTAAAGCTGTCAGAACATTACCCAAGTTTGGATCATCTTTTGCTGTTGTTCACCTCTGTTTCTAGCTATGACGTCTTTATGGTATACTTCAAATTTCAGAGTTATCTTGGATTGCTCAGGATTTCATCCACTCAGATGTTGAATATCTCCAAGGGTGGAGATTCCACAGCCCCACCGGGCAACCTGTTCCAGTATTCAGCTGCCCTCATTGTGTGATTTCTTTCTTCTTATTATTTTTTTTCCCCCCCTCCCCTTATACTTGCTCTTAACTTTCTTGGTGTGGCTTGTGAATGGTGCATCTCATCCTTTTGTTGTACACTACCCAGAGTCTGAATCAGTCTTCTCTATAACACTACATTAGGTAGCGTAAGACAGCAAGTAGATCCTTCCTTAGCCTTCCTTCTCCATGCTGAACAAACTTTGCTTCCTGATATTCCTTTTGTATGTAATAATCCAGCCTCCTAACTATTTTGGTGGGGCCCCTGCTGGTTCCTCTCCAGTTTGTCATCTGTCTTGAGGGGCTCAAAACTGGACACAGCACTCCAGCTGTAGCTTCATGAGTGCCAGATAAAGGAGAATAATCACTTCCCTTTATCTGGTTGCTATGCTCTTGCTAATTCAGCCCAGTAGGCTGTTAGCTTTCAATGCTGCACAGTGACATGATGCTGAATGGTGTTCAGTTTGTTGTCCACCAGGAGTTACAGGTTCTTCCCCAAAGCTGCTTGACAGCCACTTGGCCCTCAGCCTGCACTGTTGCATGGAGTTATTTTGTTCTAGGTGCAAGCTTTGCATTTGTCTTTATAATTGGTAAATACAATCTTACCGATTTGGCTACACTAAGGAACGTGTGCTCTTTGTTTTCCCATCCTGTCAGATCCAGTTTCTGTTTAGATTTATAATGTCTGAGGTCTTGCTGGAATGCGTGAGTGAACTTCTTTTCTCTTTTAAGTGCAAAAATTTCAGTGCTTCGAGATACTTTTTTTTTTTTTTTTCTTCAGATGTTAGCTGGAATCCCTTTACAAGGCATTACCTCACAAAATTCCTTGCGGCCTGCAGTCAAATAATATTACAAAGATCAGGAAATGAATTTATCTCCAACTTTTTTCCAGTAAGTTTGCCAGGAGGATGATGCTTCTTTTCTTTTTCACAAGGATTGATTTTTAGTTTATAAATCAGGCATTCAAAATTCACAGGCTTCACAAACCAAAACATGGAACCAGCTAACAACTTCATATGCAAATACGTGTTTTGGTAATATTTCTTTAAAAGAGAAAATGAGCAGACTTGAAAAATGATCTTTACAGCTTATGACCTAAGAAAAACATTAACAGTGTGGATGGAGTAGATTTTATGGCTGATACTATGCACTTGTCAAAGACTGACAACACACTATACTAACAGAGTGGAAAAAATGCCCTACGTGCACTTTTGTTAATCAAAATCTTCATTCTTTGGATAAAAGAAATGCAGAATTGTTTCTTACACCTTCAGACGTTTCTGATACAGATATAACTCTTCTGTTCATAATATATATCCATATGTGCATATTGTAGCCGTATATTACTATATGGTGCCCCATGATCAAGATTTAACAATGCAAATTCCTTTTGAGATCTAAAGGAGACTGACTCTCTTAGTTTTGAACCTGTATTTAAAAAAACCTGACTGTTGTATAGCAAGGGTAACAAGTTCATGGTGTCAGCTTTTAGTGTCTGTTGAAGTTCCAGATAGGATAAGGACGTAATCCTAAAGCTTCATTGATAAAGGCCTTATTTTTTACCTGGAATCCTTAGTCATGAGTCTTCAAACTTGCCCATAACCTTGTTAATACTCTTTATTCGTGACAGTACCAAGTTCGTAGTTTGAACGGTTCAAGAAATATTTCATCCCTTCAGAAACTTGAGACAGGTTATGAACTCTTTGCAAAGAACAGCAGAACAATCTCCATCCCCGATTTGCTTTGGCAGCCTTTCTTTGGGATATAAATGTTTCCCTGAGTTGTCAGTGCCAAAGACTCTAAAGTTTCTGGCAGCCATTCATCTCTTCTTGGCTTGTGATCTCAGCTCAGTATCCTCATTCTGTTGAACGTATATATTTAGAAGTGACACTTTGGAATCTCCATGTTTTGCTTCTTTGCTCTTCGCTGCCTATGACCGAGGATGCTGGGATCTCTTTCTCCTTGAAGTAATATCCTAAAAGTCTATACAGTATTTTTTTACTGTACAGGCGCAGGCAAAAGGATCAGGTAATATGTTCCCTGCAGATCTCTGAGGTATTAAGTCCTAAATGATTTGCTTACGTTTACTTGATCTGTCTTGTGCCTAGTGCTAAATGGTGTACCAGAATTACACATTCTTAGGATGGTTAGACAGTTTCAGAAGCCTTGTAACTTTTCATGACCAGCCTGTTGGGGGAGAGATGGATTTATTCAGCTTATGATCTTTAATCATAAAGACATCTTTATTCATCTTTATTTGTTTCATCAAGCTAAGCAGTGTTCAGAACTCACATTGTTAGATCTCCATACAAATACTCATATTTAAAGATGAATGTATTTCCTCCAGGGTAAAGCCACAGATGGGTTGAGAGTGCTTGTCATCTCCTGGCTAATTAACTAATTTGGTACATTCATTGCCCTCTGCCCACCCTGTTACTTGACCTTAAAATGAGGTAACTTTAGTGTTGAGATTAGTTACTCATCACTATTGGGTTTAGTAATGTGACAACAATATCTTGATTTTATATGTTCATTGTACCAGAACTTTTTTTTTTTGTCATTGATGTCACAGCATCCACATACTAGTTTTATGCATTGTCCAGCACAGGTTGGCTCAATCCCGTCTGCGTCCCTCTTTCTCTTCTGGAAGTGGAGTGATGCTACCTTGCGATGTTTGTTCTGTGCTTGCAGGATGAAAGAGTAGAAGCATCTCTTTCTGTCTGAGAGAAGGCATAACTGATTAGAGGATGTGTTGAAGTAAACCATTTCTTTGAAAAAGTCGTGTTTCATGGGTGAATAGTGGGCATTATATAATTTATCTTTACAAAATCATGTATTATTACATGTTTAACATGCATAGTAATTAATATCTTCTTTCAATTACAGTTCATTGCCATGAAAAGGAGGATATGATAGTTTGCCCTATGAAACAGGTTTATATGTGAAATCTGGCAGGTACGTGTATTAGTATGTGTGGTGACTACGCAAAACAGCACAAAATATAATCAATATCTATTACTTCTTTCTTAAATATTTTTTAGCCTGTTGGTAATTTAGTTGTATAGCTGAAACATTACTGAAGTACATGTTTTTGTAGTTAGATTTGTAACAGTTTACATAAAGGGCTATCTGTTAACTTATCTTTAAAGTTGAGCTTCAAAGATTATACAAAGACTAAGGAACAACCACTTTTTCACATCTGTTGGCACTGTATCCTTGACTACTCGATATTGTCTGCTGCTTTGTTCTTTTTTTAATTGTGGGAATTGGATCATTATTACAATGTATTTTTATTTCAGTAACAAGTTGCCTTACTATGTTTTCAGATACTTTTGCAATTAGTTGTGTTATGTAGGAATACTTGCCTTTCCAGTTGAGATGTATGTTCAAAATCTACTATGTCTGGGTTTTGTGTACCTTCCTGACAGAGCTCGGAATCCAGATTCTACTTGAATGCCGAGTATTTAGATTCTCAGTGTAGCCAGAAGGCAGAAATTCTTGCCCATGAAATATTAAAATATCCTGTGGATGTTGATGTATTGATAATTTGTTGCAATATTTGTAAAATTTGTTCCATTCTCATTTTAATACAGGTAGCACAACGACCTGTGGAATATGAGTGATGACAAACCCTTTTTATGCACTGCCCCTGGATGTGGCCAGGTAATGGTCTGACTTGAAGTTATTAACATTGATCAAATAAAAGTAAAACAGTGAAACACGTTTCTAGGGATCAAAGAAAAGGGGATTTATGATAATTGGTAGAAAGTATCTATGTTTTGCTGAGAAGTAGGTGACAGCAAGAATTTATAGTATTTCATGTGTTTATTCAGAAAATGCTATCCAAAGAAGAAAAAAAACTAATTAAATTACCATTTCTGAGCTGAAAACAATTTCATTTGTTAGCCCTGCTTTATTTGCTTTCATTAAAAAAATAAATAAATCAAGAAGCATCCTAGTTTGTGTCAGGTAACCTGTATTTTTCAGAATATTTCAATGTTAGTGGGGAGCTCATTGTGAAGCTTGCTTGTCACTAATCTTCACAACTATGGTGACTGCAAATATTTGATGGCATAATTTTTATTTATGTATATTTTTGTATATAGGAAGATGCTAACAGTATGCATGCCACAAAATGTATTTCAATTCCTATTGTAGTTTTAAGGTATTCTGTTAAATAGCATTAGTAGATATAGAGCTGAATGTGAGCAGAAAAGTAAAAATATTACTGAGTGTTTTAGCAGATGGTTGCTTAAAAGGAAGCTGTCTTAACACTTTAATTTAGTAACCTGAAAATAAATGAATTTGCTTTGTCTGCTGCATGAGATGGACATCCCTGCATCCTTTATATAAAATTAATTTCTTAAACGAGCTGAATTTTTTCATTATATTAGTGCCCTTGGATTTATTTGGATTTTTACTTCAAAATAGTTTCATTTTTATTCCGAAAACTTAGTTTTTATGATGAATGACAGCATTAATGTTATATTAATGGCGCCTTCTGTATTTAAAGCGGGAAAGGACTAAGATTTCTTATTATGTCTAATATGTTCAGAGACATCAAAAGTAATAGAAGAGGACTGCCTTCTCCTAAGCAACATGTTTGTCGCCATCCTATTTGAATCTCATTTCGGTGTAAGCTCTGTTAGAAGTGTTTTGGCAACTAAATCTCATAGAAGACGCGTCGTGGGGCTACAGCAATTCTTGATTCCAGTGAAGGAGAAGAGAAGTTTATGTCCCTGAAAATGGGCAAGGCTTCTCCAGATGCCAGCTCATACTATAGAACAGAGAGAGGGAGTCAGGATCTGGAGGTCCTGTTCCCTCTGAAGGAGCCTGTCCGTCACATAGAGGGGACAGAAGATGTACTTAAGTCTCTTAGTGTGATAGAGCACCAAAGTTTCTGGCTTATGCTGTATCTAGAGATAAGGCATGGGAGGTATGGAGAGCTGAGCATTTGGAACCCTTGGCAACAGAGTTCTAAGAAAAAAAGTGCCTGGCCTGTATCACCCTGTCTTTCAGTGATCCTGCATTTTTAATTTCCCTCTCAGCTCCACACATACATGTCCTTTCTCACAAAAATATTGTGGATGACTGTACTCTAAGGTCAACTAAGCTTTCTGTATTGTTTTCTGAGAGATGACACTTTGGTGTGTATCTGTTACAAGATATATGTGGAGTGACTTAAATTATTGAGGAATAATCAGAAACATAATTTGAGACTCAAATGTTCACAAAGAAAAGTAAGAATTTGCATATTTTGTAAAATGTGTTCTTTTTAGAAACCTGCATCTTGGGAAATGTTTTCTTAGATTATCTCAATTGAAACATTAACTTTACCCACAATTACAGATGCATAGCAAATTTCAAGTTAGTAAAAATAAGAATATCTATTTTACAGCACCTAGTTTGTCTGCTTACTGCTTTTTTTATAGAATGTACCCCAAATTTGGGGGAAATATGCACAAAACTGGCATACTTCTGAAAACTTGAGAGATTTTCAAAATGCTGATAAGTTTAGTCCATTCACAGCTTTTCCATTGTCTGACGTTGTTCCAGTGTTTCCCATTCTATCTGCCTCTTATTTTATATAGTAAATGGTCAGGGGCAGGAGCTATACTTTATTTTTATGCTATTAAATACAGTGTAGTCTGTGTTTGGGATTACAGGTCAGTTCTCATTATTGTGAGAATACACACAATACAGAAATCAAACAGTGGTCATGAATTACTAAATATTGTCAAGATCCATTAGTATAGCAAATAGCTGTTTGCTCACAGTTTATGAAGTCCGCAACACTCTGGAATTTTGTCTTGGACTTTTGATGAATGCAGGTACTTATACTACCATTTCCCTGATATTGTTACTATTTAGTTATTATGAACATCATTTCAGTTTTATAATATTTCTGCTTGGTACTGTTGACCAAGGAGCAAAATATATCTGCCTGAGAGGGTTGTCTGTTAACCTAGTAATGATAGTTTTACATGATGTAAAAATTACTTTCTGTAGAATTGCATTTACTTTGTTCACACTCAAAATTACAACTGTTTCTTAAAACTTTCTGCTGCAGCGTTTTACCAATGAGGATCATTTGGCTGTCCATAAACATAAACATGAGATGACACTGAAATTTGGTCCGGCTCGTAATGATAGTGTCATTGTGGCTGGTTAGTATATACTTTTATAACTAGTTTATTCACTTTTCTGCTGGAATGGACATACATTTTATGTATTTTCTGTACATAATGCATAGACTTATGTTAAGAGGATATGAAACATTTTCTTCACTATAGTTGTCTGCAGTGTGTGCTTAGGCAATATTTTTATACATTATTAGCTTTTGTCAGAATTTGAAGCCAATATTGTTCTCCATAAGTAAGTTTTATTTGGATCTGATATATAATCTAAATATTTTTCAATTATCGCTACTTTAATAATTTATTAAATTATGCAATAAGTATTCAGTAAGAACACACACTAATAAAAGCTGTGCCTAACAGGATCTGTAACTAGATTAAACTGTATTTAAGTTTTAATTATTCATTGATATTACTTGTCTCTTAAAATTTAACATATGTAGTGTTTTTACATGCTATGCTGACATTAGAAGAATGAATCGGTAGTTGTTATTCTTTAAATAGGATAGTAGAAGAAAGATAAACATTTTTTGTTTAAATTTTAGCTGAAATTCAAAATACTTTTACTGTATTTCCACTTCTGAATTCATGGTATACCCTTGGTCAGTTGTAACTAACTTTTTTGTTTGTCCAGGATCAGAAGTAATCACCAATGGATGATTGATTGCATTATAAATTTTAAAGTTCTTGAATGAAGACAGCACATGCTAATTACTCTAAAGTTATAGTCAGACTTTTTTCAGTGGTGGAACAGCCTAAATGAACTTCAAAAACTTTCAGACGTTTTCTGAATTTTTTTTTCCTTGTGAGTGGCTAATTTGTTAGGACGAGCAGACAAAAAAAATTGTTACTCTTAAACCAGCAGTTATATATTTTAAAATTCTAAATGTGATCCTCGGCAATTATACCGTAAGAAAGGGGACCCGTCAAATAATCAGGTGTTTGAGAATGAAACCATGGCAGTGTCTGTCTCTTCGCAGCCACGTTCCAGTGTATGAACTGTTAGTTCTAACAGTTCCAGGGTATGAACTGTTAGCTAACGTAAACGCCAGCTTACGCTAGTAAGGTGCGCTAATACTACTCTATTTTGTAATTTTTTGTATTTTTGTAATACTAAATCTATTTTTTAATACTACTCTACACTATTTTAAATGCAGGTAACTTTGTGGCAAATGTGGTTAATTTTGGCCTGATAATAATAGTGAAAGAAGGGGAATTTACGTAGTAACAAAAACTTTATAGAAAGACTTTTTTGAAACTGCTTCATGCAGTAATCAGCCAGATACCAGAAGTCGTATGATTCCAGCTTGACTCTACAGGCATCGGAGGAGTCAATACGGTCTTGTGTACAATTATCACACTTTACTTCCTTTTAGAAGTTCCACGCACTTGAAAGTAATCACTACTGTTTTCAGTAGTGAAGAAGAAGAGAAGAAAGAAACAAGCTGTCTGTGAGCTGTGCACTTTTCTCTCTTTTTTTTTTTTTTTTTAATTAAAACCTTCATGTAGGCCTTACCGTTATTTGAAAATAGAGCCTGCTTGCTCTCTGAAGTGATCTGCTGTGCTAGACTAGGCACTTGAGAATAGCTCCCTCTGGTTTCTGGACACAGACAGAAGAAATGCTTTGCTACCCTCCCAAAACGGTAAGGGGCTTAGTGGTTTCCAAACCTCAGTTGCGTGCCTCCAGCAGGTGGAGTATGCCTTCTGGTTGGCCTCTCTGCAAGGCAGAAAGGAGCCTGCTTGCAAGGCATCAGAGAGTGCTTAACAACGTCATCTCTTTCTGTTTGCTTTTATTCTGAAAAATATTTACGGTAAGTAGGTTTGTAAATGGTATTGTAAAATAAAATTAAAAATAAAATTGTTCATTTCAGATCAGACACCAACACCAACTCGATTCTTGAAGAACTGTGAAGAAGTGGGCTTATTCAATGAATTAGCAAGTCCTTTTGAAAATGAGTTTAAAAAGGCATCTGAAGATGACATTAAGAAAGTATGTTCCAAAACTTTTTCTTCTCAGAGCTTCTACTTTTTTCGTATCAGAAATTCCATTAACAAAGCAAACTTTGGATTTATATATTGCCTTCTAAACTATACCAATAATAATTTGCCAGCTGCTTATATATGTTGTGTGGAGAGAATACAAATCTAAGATTACTCTTCTGAAGATTAGTCTACCTGATTGATTTTACATAGTTAGCATGGGTAATGGGACACATTGACTTTGTCTTAATTCTTTCAGTATCTAGTCTATATATGTTGAAGTTAATCATTACCTTTGATTGAAATTTCATTAGGCCCTGAATAAGCAAAAAATAAGTCTGAAAAGTAAAGAGCTTTTGCAGAAAGAAAAACATTTGCAAGAAACCTGTGTGAAAAGAATAGTCTGTGAACACTGATTATTTTTATTAGTTTTAAAATACCAATGTTATTCTAAGAATCAATAGTAATGATAACAAGAGTTAAATACTGAGTAAATTTAAAGAAGTGTCAGTAATTTGGTTATAATTATATTCCCTATGTGGTGAAATCACTTTTGCCTAGAAATTATTGATCACAACCTACACATCTGCTTTTTTAATGTACAGGTTGAAATATAAGAAAAATTTGGACTGTATCTGTTTAGTAACTTCATGTTTTTATGAGGAACTTCCCATACATTTAAGTGCCATTTCTTCTATTTATTTTAGTACTTCCCAGTTGTAACTGGTTAGGGGCCCAAACATTTAAACACTTCTGCAAATGAAAAATTTTGTTCAATGTTCTCTTTGAATAATTTTGCCTTTGGTTGATTACCTGGTTGACTTCCATAGGCAGTGATAAAAAATATCTTTTTATACTCTTATATACAGATTTTGCAGAATCAGTGTCTGTGTTTTCTTTGTTTCAGTTTTTTAAGGTTTTAATAGGTACTTGTGAATAGCATGGATTATTATCCATTCCTGACAAAACCTCACCCTTGCTTTATTACGACAACTATACCAAATCATAATTTTTTAATTTTTCATTTTTAGTTGGTGTATGCTAACTGTTCTTAAAACACTACATATGGTAATACTGATTCTGGATTTACCAATGCAACATTTTCTGTGTAATTCACCACTACCTTGGAGGAGGTTATAGGTATTGCAAAATATTTTAAACATTTTAACAATTTCTTTAATTGACATTAATTTTCCAAGCTGCCCTCTGTGTAATGAGAAGAAACGCAGTCCTGCCATATCTCTGGTTGATTAATATACATAAATAATCATGGCAAGGGGTAGAAAATTTTACCATAATAGCACACTTTCTATGGGATTGATAGTTTAGATTTTTTTCTGTAGTATTTCATATTCAGATGTGGTATGAAAAGAGATTCCACTTTTAACAGTCTTCCCTGCCCATTAGTAATATATTCCATAGGAAAACTAGGAATTTAATTGAAAAAAAGCATCTGGAAGAACATAAATAGAAGATGAGCTATGGGGGAAGTTTCTTCCAAAAGTATTAGATAGCAAACTAGACAGGAGTATAGGCTCTCAAATCTATAGTATTGCTTTCAGTATTTTTGTAACTTAATTTCTTCGTGTCATTTCAGATGTCCTGGTAGTTATATCTGTGTAGTAATATAAAACTTGCTTTTTCAATAATTATTTGCTGCAATAAGTTTGAAATTAATTGTCCACAGTAGCTTCGTTAATTTGGAAATGTAGTTAGGATTTTGTGCTTTGTGGCATGTGATATAATAATTTATGGAAGGATAATACCTTCCTTTAACTGTAACTTTTAAATGTAGCACAGTCCTTCCTCAGCTATAATTTTCCTGTGACTCTTGGGAAAGGAAAACTTTAAGAGTGTTTTTAATTCTCAAGAGGAAAATACTTAGTGTGACATTGGTGTTGAAAGACAAAGTGTTACTGAAGATTGGTATTCATGCAGATGCAGGAAAAATAGCCTTGACTGGTAATGCATCTGTATCAAGATCTTCCAAACATCAGCACCTCCCTGTTGTTATAAGACTGATATTTCTCTTTAGTTGTTTACATTTTCTTGCATATTTTAATGTTTTAGAGATTGAGTAATTTTGTTTTATACTGTTGCTCTTAGATGCCTCTAGATCTGTCTCCTCTTGCAACACCAATTATAAGAAATAAAATTGAAGAACCTTCTGTTGTAGAGACAACTCATCAAGATAGTCCTTTACCTCATCCAGAGTCCACTACCAATGATGAAAAGGTCAGAACCCCCCTGCTTTTTTTTTTTTTTTCTTTTTGGAATTCATTTTTTGAATCTTCTGATGATCTGTAAGTTTGTTGTACATGATGATAGCCACACTACTTAGATGGTTGAAAGGAAAATAATTTTTGTTTGCCATATTCCTGTGGATATATACTTCATTTGTTCAATTCTTTAGTTAGCTTTGTTCACTGCAATTATTTCTTTGCCTCACACTGGCCATCCAGTAAAGCCAGAAAGGAAATGAAATTTAATATTCATGCTATGTTAGAAAAGGCTAAAGGGGCTTTTTATTCTGTTTTATGCATCATCATTGATGAAAAAGCAAAGAAAGTTCCGTTTCTGTGATTTTTTTTTAATTTTTTTTTTTAAATAATGTCAACAGGTTGAGACTCTTCATGCGTACATTTTTATGTTTATCCTATGTTTTACCATAAATTGTTTTGTAGAACTGTAGGGGATGTTCTACAAAAATGTGCAGGGCTGAATGGTCTGTCTTTCAAAGCTAAGCACCAGATAATTTTGTTTCAAATTATATGCTCTTTAGGCTATAGCACTATGTTTAAAAGTGGTGATCTCAGGCATTTGCTTTTTTAGTGTTTACCTGAATACTCATAGAATACTAAGATATTGTCTGTCACTAGAGGATGTTGCAGTCAAATCAGTTTTAGACCTATTGCTTTAAAGAAGAAATAAATGTAGTTTATGTACATTTATGTAGTACAATTAGTAGTAATGGTAACTTCGATATGTGACTTGCAGTGTTTTCATCATCTGGAGTTCTTTTGAAGAACACAAAACGAAGCAAAATCAGTGCAATGAATTAATTATTTCTATTCCTACTTCAATAAATAAAAATATTAGGAGCAGAACATAATAAAGCAACATGGTTGCTCTAGTCAGTCTTTTTGTGCATCTTCAGTGGGCAGTCTGCATTTGAGGGTCTTAGCTACCTTATTCCCAAAAATCAGCAGGACTTTTTAGGATCACAGGGTGATTCAGGTTGGAAGGGACCTCAGGAAGTTCCTGGTCCAACTTCCTCGTCAAGGCAGGGCTTAGCTCTGAGATCAGACCAAGTTACTCAGGGCTTTATGAAGTCTGGTCTTGAAACCTCTGAGGAGGGAAGCTGCACAACCTCTCAGTGCAACCTGTTCCAGTGCCAGGCTGTCCTTGTGGTGAAAGTGTTCTTCTTTGGATCCAGTCTGAACCTCTCTGGTTCCAACTTGAACCCATTCTCTTATCCTGCCAACAGGCACCAGTGTGAGAAGAGCCTTAAGTGTGTGACAGAAATTTAAAGGAGTTTTAATTCAGATTTGTCTTTACAAAGCTTCGCTGAGTTTTATTAGTTAGCAAGGATGAGTAATCAAGGCAATCATGTAGTCTCAAAAACAGTAAAAGTAGTTTAAAGGAATACATGTAAAGAGCTGCTTAGATTAAGCAAATCATAGTCCAAATCTTAAGTCTTCTTTATTTCATTTCTTCTTTAATTCAGAGGTTAGTTTGGTTTTTTGGTGCGAATACTCATTCTAAGTACTCTAATTTTGGCAGGAGATAATATTAATATCTTTATACAGTAGTGGTTCAGTATCTCATTAGCATCATTACAAGTGAAAATTATATCTCAATGCTTGGCAGTACTTATAAATTTGTCTCATTCATGATGTAATTTCAGTGTTGTCACTGTAACAGTGCTGAAGTGAAAAGCTGCTGCTGCTCAATGCTGTTCTGATGTCTGATTGTAGAGACAAGCTGAGCAAGGATGAGGGTGCTGCTTGGAGTGTGCTGCTGCTGAATGTGGCCTGCAGAAGTTGAGAAATGTGAGCAGAGTGTTGCTGTTTTCTCAGTTAGATTTTTATATTCTCCTTCTATAGATGTATTGAAGGAGGGAAGGTTTTTTTCAGGGCATAGCTGGTTTTAAAATACATATGCCACCGTAACCATTTCACTGGCTGAATATATTTTAGTAGCCTTAAATGATTACGG
Source organism: Mycteria americana (assembly GCF_035582795.1). Classification (NCBI taxonomy): domain Eukaryota; kingdom Metazoa; phylum Chordata; class Aves; order Ciconiiformes; family Ciconiidae; genus Mycteria; species Mycteria americana. Next base: position 19,561,141 of record NC_134373.1, read on the forward strand.
CCTGTTAATGTATGTGCAAGACAGTTCTAATTTTCCTTGTAATTGTCAAAGGAATTTCTTAGAGAGTCTTAAAAATTACGCTTAATTATTTTCCTAGTTTTCCAAGAGTTCCCTGAGTTCTATTAGGCTTCAGTAAGAGTTGATATTCTGCTTTGAATAGACCAAGATATCATTAGAAGTATATAAAGGCTTTTAGCCTTAAAATAAGAAGCAAATGAAACCTAATTTATTCTTTGAGAGCTTTCAAACTCATTATAGTTGCTTATTAACAGTACTTTAAAGGGTGACCCTCAACAGAGTTTCACAAGTTGCTTGGTTGTTGTCACACAGCTAATTGCCTAACTTAATTATTTTAAAACCAATTGTTTTCTTACAATAAAAATCAATTATGGTATTCGTTCTGGCCATCTACATTTCTGTATAAAGAATTCTATGTATTCATTGATAGCATTAGGAAGTCATTGCATGATACTTGCTTTTAGATACAAAATACTTGTAAATACGTGTCTGAAGACACTTCTTAAATAAAGTAACTATCCTCTTCTGTAAAATATTTTCCAATTCAGTGGTTTTTAGTTTCAAGAATAAAAGGGTTGGAGAGGTCCTTTCAGTAAGTCTCCAATATCTTCGAATAGGCTTAAACTTCTTTCTTGTAAAGGTAAGATCACTTCAGCTTAATCTCATGATTGCAAATTCATCTCTATTTTTCTTGTTCTTTAGCAGAATATATTTACAAACTATTTTATTTCAGACAAAATTTGTACTTCATTAGTGCAATGCTTTGATGACCAATTAATATCTTCTATCAGACTGGGGTGCCTATGGTTTTGGTTTTATATGCTAATAAATTGACAAGTTTCCTTTAGATCCATACTTCTTGAATCTGCAGCTTGTGTTATTGCCACATTGTTGCAATAACTAGCACATGCATGCATTTTTAGAGTGTAGCACAGAGCAAGTTAGTGTAAGAAGTAAAGAGGAAGTTGAAAATACTTTGTTTTCAACTGTATAAACACACTTGTCAGTGAATGTGTTATTCCTTTAATGGCTGAGGATCGTTTCTGATCTTTTCAACAACGCACAAATGCTGTCTTTAATAACACACAGAAATAATTGTGTGCATGTGAGTTTTTTTGTTTCCAGAATTTTATAGATTTATTTCAGAATTTTATACATTAATCTTCTGACCATTGCTGAAATGTGGTTTCCATAGAGCACTTTGTCCAGAAGTTGCAAATCGCCTTTTTCCTAGTAGGGGATCAAGCCAGGGAGAGACCCAGTTTTACAGTCAGTATTTATTAGAACATGCATTAGTTAAGCTGTTGTTATTAATCGCCAATAAGTATTCACAGAGTGCTGTAACTTACTCGCTCACTCGTACATATTTACCTGGTTGCAGCAACAGTTGGGAGGCCAATCCTAGCTGCTTGATCAGAGGTGGAAGGTTGTGACTTCTAGGTAGGTGTTCAGAAAGTGTTCAAGGTCAGGTTGGATGGGGCTCTGAGCAACCTGATCTAGTGAAAGATGTCCCTGTCCATGGCAGAAGGGTTGGACTAGATGATCTTTAAAGGTCACTGCCAACTCCAACCATTCTGTGATTCTATGAAAGTCCTTCAAGGGGTCCATTCTTTCATCAGGTGTATATATAATCCTATAGTCTTTGTTTGCATATAGCAGCCACTGTGGTTTTGGATGTTGTCTGAATTGTACAGCATGTTCATGCTAGCGTAGAGATTCAGCTGGTTTTCTGAGTTTATGAATTGTTACAAATTCAACAGAGCCGGTTTTCTCTGGAGCTTATCCATTCTTGGGAGACTTTCACACATTGCATCTCAGCACTTCTTTTCTTGGCCTTCTGTATTTTGGTAGTTATTTCCCATCCACACACGCAGGTACTTACAGAAGCCACTCGCACAAACCCGTACAGAAGGGGCTGTTACAACATTACTGTTGTTGAGAAGGTGTGAATATCTGGTTAGTTTACATTTTTGTATTAAAGCTATATACATGGCTCCATGGCTGCTGTTAGCCGACTGTCTTTTTCCCCTTTTTTATGGAAATTAGAATTACTTTGCTATAGCTATTTATTCTGTGGTGTTCATATATCTAAATTTATATTTATACATATACTTTTATATATATGTGGTTGCCATGTATGAAGATGTTTTGAGTGAAAGGAAGAACAAGAAAAAGAGCTCTTACACCTCTGTTGGCTGTTAAGGGGCAAACATGCATGTTCCTGTGTCAGATCCCTAATATGGGAATGGGCTTTCCAGGGGCTCCTTGCTCACAGTAACAAGACAGGTAATAGTGGCAAACAGCAGGCAGAAAGGGTGAAGCTGAAATCAGTGAAGAATGACACAGTATTCATTTCTGAATTGACCATTGCCAAAAGATTATCAGGGCAAGTATTCTCCCCTTATGCCTTCCTCTAATTTCCCACAGTCAAGCAGTTCAGTCTCCTTTATATTTTCCCTGTGGCTCTTTTACTGAATAAGATCTGTATAGCTGTTGTACCAATTTCCTTATTTGCAAAGGAGCATTTAATCCTGTCCTAAGAATATGCGTTAGTCAAGTCTTCCCAATTTTTTTTCTGTTTCTGCAATTCCGTACTGGATGTTTTCTTCTTTTGACTGAATGCTCATCTGTAATTCTAGGTACTGTGTTCAAATATTATAACATTTATTAATAGACCATATTGCTACTAAAGAAAAAATTCTTGCTTTCCGCAATACAGCTCACTGTTATTCTCCAAAAACTCTCATTCACTGTAAATAGCCTTTTAGGTCCCTTGGCGAAAAGCCTGAACGAACTAATGAACCCTGATGACAAATCTAGCCTCTGAGCTTTTGAAGGGAGAAAATTTCATCATCTAAAGTTCGTTCTTTTTTAAAGCCCACAGTTTGCCAGCCCACTTACTGTTCTATGAAGTGCTCAGAGGAGCACACACATTTTGCAATGGATGTATGAAAAGAAAAACAATCTGTAAGACAGCTAAGACCTTACTACTTAAAGCTTTGTGGATGAAATTTAAAAAACTTGAGCTTAATTCAGAGCAAATGGTAATCAATGTAGCCTATATGACACAGGTAGGAGATGTTCTCTTTGAATTACAGTTTAACAGTGGAGCAACTAAAGTCTGCTGGTCTTAAGAGTGTCGTTTTATGTGCCATTGATTGCAGTAGCTAGTGTCAAAACAATAAATAACTTGGAAAAATCCTGTCTGAAGGTAAATCTGAAGTCTGACAATATCAAGAGTTTCCTGAGAAGAAAGGCATTGGTTACAATAAGGCATTTCTAGGTTTTGAAACAGCAAACGCAGGTACTACATTGTAATTGATAATGTACTTTACCTGATTGCTAAGCTAAGAACTATAGTCAATTCTGTCTACTATTTACTTGCAACTAAGAAAATTTAATTTCTGTGCTCAAATCATTTCTTCTGCATCAGGATATGCATATCTTTTGCAAAGCTATGAATGTAAAACTCCAAGTATTTTTAACTTAGTAGCACTCTAGTTAAGAGAAGTACATGGGTAAGGAATAAAGGCTTAAAAAAAAGACAGGGTTGGGTTTTTTTTTCCTTTTTACTGAACCATAAAACTCTTGTTTCTCTTGTTTAAATCCGGAACAATGGACTGAAACTGAAATATACACAAGGACACCACAAAATGTTTGCTTTATTCAGAGCGTGGGTAGACATGATGGTGCTGATAGTGCCATGGATTTCTTGGCAAAAAAACCTTGATACCTGATCAAAACTGAATTGTAAGTAATAGTAGCCTTAGCATAAATTGAGCCAGGGTTTGTCATAAAACTAAAATCACTGTCATTGGAACAGTGTCACTTTGATGGTTTAAATGGTTCATCCAAAGGAGTTTTTTCAAATGTTTTTAATTGTATAACTGATTCTACTTGCGTACTGTTATAGAAATTCTGATTTGTTCCATCCAACTATGTTCATTTATCAGTCGGAAATAATGGTCTATAATTGTATTTTACAAACTGATTAGTCTTTGTTTTCCTCAGGAAGTGTCACTGCAGCAGACCGCACAGCCTACATCAACAATAGTTCGTCCAGCATCGCTACAGGTTCCTAATGTACTACTTACGAGTTCTGACTCAAGTGTTATTATTCAGCAGGCAATACCATCACCAACGTCAAGTACTGTTATTACCCAGGCTCCATCCTCTAACAGACCAATAGTGTAAGTTACGTAAATCTTAGTAAAATGTTTTCTTAAAGAATTTGAAAATATTTTGTCTTGTTAACTTTCAGTTACTGTTTCTGCAGTTTAATGTACAAATCTGAGATGCTTTCGTGTAATGTGGTGCTTTACTACATATGAAACATACAACTTTCACTACTTGTGAAATATAATTCCATGTTCTCCACATCACTAAGTTCATATTTTTGATCTCCAAATAAATATTACATTACAACTGTAAACAAACAAACCAATTTAAAATTATGTGTAAACTTGTTCTCTTCTTTGGATAAGTTTTCTTTTATATAGTTCATTCCTTTTTCAGTCCAGTTCCAGGTCCTTTTCCTCTGCTGTTACATCTTCCTAATGGACAAACCATGCCTGTTGCTATTCCTGCATCTATCACAAATTCTAATGTGCATGTCCCTGCTGCAGTTCCAGTAAGTAAGCATGATGCTATATTAATTTGAAAGTGGAGCAGATTTGCATAAGTGCAGCATAGAACATAGTTTTAAGCAGCTTGATAGCTCTTTTGGCTTCAGAGGGTAGTGCTGTCATATGCTCTCTATGATGATAACATACTCAGGTTTTCTTCATTTTTATACTTTATCTGGTCAGCTTGTTAGACCTGTCACCATGGTGCCTAGTATCCCAGGAATCCCAGGGCCTTCCTCCCCACAGCCAGTGCAGTCTGAGGCTAAATTGGTAAGTGAAAAACTCCATTATTCCTCAAGAAGAATAACTTGAGAAATTAATTAAATTCTATTGCTTTTTAAAACAGCTTTAGTTTTCTTTTGTTAGTCTAAATTCTGCAAGTACAAATTTAATAAAAACAGAAAAATAACAGCTGCGTTTATTTTACATTTATTTCAAATTCCAGCCTATGTTAATGGTCATTTTGATCTTATTTTCAATAATTCTTTTAAATGGACTGGTTTTTTAACTAAACTCCTTCTTGCTCCTTGTATTGGAGGAAAGGAAATGTTAGTTGGAAGAAAGACAAGATTAGTAGCCTGTTAACAGTGAACATCACCTTCAGAGAAGCAGAATATGTTTCCTCCCAAAGGATATGATATTTCTTAAAAAAACTAGGAAAATAAAAAGTTTTTTTAACAACGTTTTCAGAATCTCAACTGAATATAGTCCATTTGGCAAGAGTTTTGTAATTAGATATGTATTACTGACATACTTAGGAAATTGTTTTGTGTGGAGGTTGTTTCTGTTGTGTCGGGGCAGTTTTGGGGGTTTGGGGATTATTTGGGAAAATCATGAGTAAAACGAGCAGAAGAAATGAGCAGATTTTTTAAAATATTAGCGATCCAGTTATGGTGATAGTTTGAATTAATCAGTTTCTTGAAAAATTTTCTGCAACATTCGGTAGTTGCTTCTCTGTTTTTGCTGTCTTGTTCATTTGTTCCAACTGTTATAAAGCAATAGAAAATCTATTATTAAACAATAATTAACCTATTTATGTATTTACAAGATGCCTCTGTAAGCAGTAGCTGTCTTGTGAAGTAGCGTTCCTCTTCTGACTCTTTGTGCTAAAAAAGAATCGGGAACACCTGCTAGATAAAATATATTTTTGTACATCAATATTGATAAGTGGGAGGATGCCCTTAACATCCTTTGATATCTCATTTCTCTCGATCTAAACCTGTGAGCTTTCTTTCCTCACCCAGTTTCTCCCCTCAGACTACAATATGAAAAACAGTGAGTCTGGGAACACTAATTATTCTGCTGTCTTGAGTAATGGCATTTCAGTATAGTGGGCACACTAGACCACGTTCACCAAATACTGAAACTCTTGTGGAGAGCTGGTCACCAGTGCACTGAGTTTTCCTAATGCTGTCAGGTCTTCCTTCATTTTCCTCCTCTGTTGAACACAATGACTTTTAAAATAGTATAGAGAGGGACAGAAAGGAAGAAGGTCTGTTTCTGTGCATCCTTGTCCCCCTAGGAATAGGAAAAGGAATATTTTAATACCTGCGGAACTATTTAAATGTAACCAGCTCTGATGAGATGAATTTATCTTAAATCCAGGAGAGAAGAATGCAAGAAAGTGAAAACAAGAACTGTTTTCTCAGAAATTGCACATTCCTTAGAGTCAGGAGACTCATGCATTGAATTCTGCTTTGTGAAATCCAGGAGGAATTGGTTCCAAATAATTTTTTAGATGGGCAAGAAATTAGGTTTTTAAGCATATTACTGAGTGATTTGCTCTTACAAAGCTTTAAAGGGAGGAAGGAAATACATGTATGCAGTGAAGACTTTGATCTCACATTGGAAGAAGCAATCACTCAGATGCAAAGAAAAACAAAGATCATTAGAGTTAAAATTTAACAGTCTCATTAGTCTTCTCGTTAGAATTTAGCTAATATATGCACTTCAGTGATTGCTTATCTTTTTTTTAAGTGAGACTGTAAAAAGGATATTTGCAGTATTTCTTCTTTCTTGTCGCTTAATATGAAGCATGAGCAGAATTCAAGAATATCAGAATTATGTATATTTCTTATGCTCATTTACTTTTATATAGTGCCTATTCACAAAAATAAAAAACTTAATTTCTTATCTCTCCTAAAGTAAAAGCAATTTAATGAGAAACTTAATGTTTATGTAGAAAAGCTTCCAACAGGAAGACTAACTCACTATGCCATGTGATGCATTGTTGGCAGCTATGTGATGGTTTATTAACTGTAAAGTTCCATTTAATTTTTAAAATTTAAGTCTTTGTGATGCCAAATCCTTTCTTTTTCATGTATCTCTTGAAAATAATTTTGCTTGCTACATACTAAATTCTGGAAAGGTATGGTAATCAGGTTTATTTTTCACTTGTGTTCCTGGTTAAGCCAACAGAAGACAGTATTTAGTTTCACAGCTACTTGTTTGCTTTTTATTTCACTAATAGTTCACATTTAAAGTTGAAATATAAGCTATTACACTGGATTAAATTTAATAAGTGAACAGTGTATGTTTCATCACAGTATACATTTCATCTATTAACAGTATACTAAAATTTGTGGGTTTATGGGTATGTTTAAGTTAGCAAGACACTGGGAACACTTCCTGTGTCCTTTCTACCATAGCCACATCTCTGCTTCATGTTGAGGTGAAATCTATCAGTCTAATATTCTTAGTGTCTTTTGGACAGAAAGCTGGATGAAGGGGTGAAGCTGTGATGTTCCTTTCTCAACAATCAAGGCCCAGGAGTCAGGATTTTTATAGATCTTTGGAATTTTGTTGGCTGTTGCTTTATTTTATTTGTTATTTATTATTTGGAGACTTTTTTGTTGTTGTTCTTTATAGACGGACCTTGTGGTCTCTCAGATTTTTTTCGTATTGCATTATAAAATGTAGAAATAGAATATGTAGCAAATATAAAAAAAAATGCTTGAATAGTTTCCTAACATTGCAATTATTCCTCAGATATTAAAGGAAGTTTGGTCATGTATGGGATACAAAATTTGGAAAGTTAACATATTTTTTTGTATCTCCAAAGGGTTTTGTCACATATGCTTTTGGCCATTGTTGTTTGAATCTTTCTTTTATTCAAAGACCGTACTTTCCTAATATGGTATTCTGCATTTTATACTATCATATGTATGACAATACTATTTCAAGGTATTTTTAATTGACACAGATCTACCTACTTCAGAGATTGAGTAAAATTCTTGACGAACTATTTGCAGTAACTTTGTCACTTTAAGATGCAATATCCCCCAGTTGCTGAATTGTTATCAGACATAGAGCTGTCCTGTGTAGAAGGCACAACTCCTTATGTTTTGGATGAAATACCTGGCACAAACCAAGGCAGGCACCAGGCACTTCCCTTCATTTGTGGTTTGTGCCTTTCTTTACAGAGGCTGTTTCTGCAGTTCATTTCTTGCATGACGTTTCAAGGAACTAACGTATTTTAGAGTTTTGTAATAAGAGAAGCACTTTGTGCTCTGATTTCATTCCTCATCTCAATCATTCATTTCTCTTACCTGTTTACAAAAGGCTACTGTTGTGTAGACTTCCTTTTTTTTTTTTTTTTTAAGTGAAGGCGAGAACTAATTTGATAAAAATCAAATTAGAGATTGTGGTACCATTATTTCTTAATGCTATGGAGTTTAATTATTTAAATATGGATTTGGGGAACTTAATTTCTATATTTTTCTTAATGTGAAAACAACACACTTCTCTTCTATATTGATGAATACCTGTTGTTTCCTCATAAGTTGCATATACCAAATTGTACATAGAGCATCATATATTTGTTTATATAAAAATCATGAATTAACTTTAGTAAAACAAATTGATAGTTTGATTTCTAAAAGCTAAAGCTTGAAATAACTGGCAGAAGACGTCGTTGGTAACGGGCATAGGATGTCTTCCTATAACACAATTAACATTTTTCTTCAGCTGTCCTAGAAATCTTAAAACCCTTTAAAGACAAGGGAACTAATATACTTGCTGGGTATTTTTTTCCCCACTATGGACAGCTTTTGGAGACTTTTTTCAGTTCGTAAATGGGCTCTCTTACGACATTTGAAAGTGATTTTAGATTAGAGTGTCCAAGCTTAATGCATAATAATCAGAACTGTGTATTTATTTCTATATTTGATAAAGTTTTCAGTCTGAAGTGTCAAAACTCCTTGGGCATGGCAGTTTTGGTTATTAATATGAAGTGAGTTACTGAGATGTCACTTCTAGAACTCTATTCTTTCTTTGCTGAAATGCTCTTTTCTCTGGTTACCATTAAAGTTGCCTGACACTAAATGATCACATGAATTCCATAGAGGGACAGTTGCATGTGAGAACAGGTTCACCGAGTGAAATAGCAGCTAGGAAAATGTATACCAACTGCAAGGAATGATGACTGGGAAGAAAAAAAAGTCGTAACAAAAAAAAGAAATAAAAATAAAAGCCGTGAGAGACATAAATTAAAAAATTGGCTATGCAGTGAGCCAAATCCTTATGATTGATGACGTTATTGCAAGAAGCTTTCAACTGAAATAGCTGAAATTTAGTGGAAGAGTGTGTTAAGCACAATCATATGTGTCTACTTCAGCACTGAAACATATACAGTGCTATATGTGTTTCAGTGCTCTGGGATAATTATGTGAAATTAAATTGCATTTTAATTTTATTGCCCAATACTGAAGTTATTGTAGTGAACGTAGCTGCTCCATTCACACCTGTGGAAGGCACTGTTACTATAGTTTTGAACATTCTTGGATCCTTTTTCTCCTATTGCTTGTAGAACTGAAGTGAAATATGACCAGAGATTTTATTCAGACACAAGCTGTCTGTTACTGCTATTCTTTTGAAAATATCCTTGTATCTTGTACTGAGAATGACATTCAACAGGAGTGAAAATGAGTTTCAGATTTCTGTGGCACGCTTAATAATATAAATTGTTAGTTTTTCTGACGTGATTCCATATTTGTTGTTATGCTAAAGAAACTAACTTCCACATACTTAAGTAAAATCAAATGCATAAGTCAATTTTGTGGTATTTTAGAGAGGCATCGAAGTAGATGCAATAGCTTAACAAAACAAAACAAAACAAAACTACTTCCTTAGTAAGATAAGGATGAATGATTCCAAATTTTACAGAATTGCTTCTGATCTCTTTGTGAGAAGACCTGTAACTGCATGCTTTCTGTATATGAAATGTGAGCCATGAGCTACTCCTAGTTGTAAAACATCCTTTTTTGAGTGACAGCTTGTGGATGCAAACTTAACGTTCAGACCTTTCTGCATGGATTGCAGAAGTTTCCGAAGAACTTAAAAATTGCTTTAACACTGACTGTCTCCCTCCGTCTTCTCCTACCCATATAAAACCTTTTGTCACAATCTGAGAAATACCTTGCACACAGTGGGCAACCAGTAGGCTTTCTGCAGGAGGTTTCTTCTGAGAAGTGACAGAGGGCAGCTTGGCAAATGTTCAGAAACCGACATTAACTTGCTGGAGCCCGGCATGGGACCTTGTGTTCAGCAGAATTCTTCTGACCTGTCTCTCTGCATGCCGAGCTAATCAGCAAACACCTAATGAGCCTACTCTAAAGAAACAGACCCTCTCACAACCTACTTCATTTTCATATGTTCTCTGGGGGTGGAGAGACAAGACTTCATAAGGACTGATGATGCTGCAAAGACCACAATAATGATAATTAACTTGCTGAATTTAGAAGATTATGCTGTTAATTAGTTGCAAAATAAAGATAAGTAATAGAGCAGCAGATGGTAGGATAACACCCAGGAGAAGGAGGGTTATTACTCTGATGAGCTTTTGTGGCAGATATGAAATATGGATCTGAGTTTTTCCCAAATTGTTTCTGGAGAATATTATCTTGTTTCTGTGAGCTCTTGATGGAATGATCTAGTCCTACCAAATTTTGACAGATGTGGTGAGGATTTGTTTTCAAGGATATACATGAACAATAGAACCTTGCTAATAAAGACTTTAAAAGCTATAAAACTATTTGAAAATACCACTTCTAGTTTGCCTCTAATAACCAAATAATATCAAACAAACCTTGGTTGTCATCAAGTTTCCCCACATAATAATGTTTATATACATTTATTCTAATATTTGTTTCAATATACTTGATTTTTAAAACTGAGGTTCTCATCATATTTGGGGTAAGTATCTCACTACTCACAGGAGGCACAACATCCATATAGTATTTTACCCAGCATTACCTTCTAAAATATGAGACTTTTTAAATACATGAGCTGGGTATCTCCTTGTGAAAATCTGTAGATATTCCTCAGATTTTCACAATATTTCTGCATTTGTGGATAATTTTTTTCATAATTACTTGAATTTCAACTTTTAAATTCTGTAATATAAAACTAAAACCAATTATTTTCTATTTCTGTTTCCATAGTACATTACATTTAACAATTTAATTTTCAAAAGGAGTTTACTTATAAATTTACAATATTATAATGTTTAAATGTTAGCATTACAGTAGCAAAGTTAAGTCCTACTTTGACTGTTCGCACTTCCATTGTGCCTGATGACAGATCTTTTATAACGTAGATGGGATTGTGCCATTTCCTTCACTTTCTACTGCCATTTTCAAATTAAATGTAAAATATACAAATTTAATAGCATGAACTTCCTTTCTTTTTAGGTTAACTTTGCAAATATTTATTAACACAGAAACGCAGAAGTAGAAAGAATGGACCTAGACAATAATAACAGTTGCTTGCTTTATGTGCACATTAAAAAAACAAAACAAACACTAGTTTTGTTTTATCTCCCAAATCTTCTGAACTTGGGCTCTCTTTCACTAAGGAAATGGATACCTTTTTCTTTAAGTAACCAACTTTAAGCAAACACTACAAAGCATGTCTAGGAGTTCATAGGCTGTTGTTTTGGGATATATTTGTGGAGGATGCTTACGTCAAGATCTGCTCATGCAGTCATAAGCAGAGCAGATCAGACACTCTGGCCATACACATACTAACTGTATAAATGTTTATGCTCCACTGCCATGAAAATCAGAATTTAGCTTGTTACCACTGAATTTGCTTATTCAGACACTTGAATTGGATGAAATCTAATCATTTTTACTTCTTATGGCAGTGGAAGAGGCATATGCATATGGTAAGTTGGTACGTCCTGGTTGAGTAATTTTGAGATGGTAGCTTTTAAAAACCTCCTAGTATGATGGCTTGAAATAAAAGAAAGCATACCCTTAAAAAGAGAACATACCCTTTAAAACCTCAGCAGAAATTAAAATACACAAATTGTAACTAATTTGTTACAACTAATTTGTCCTGTCACTACTGTCTTGTTTTTGACTCCTGGAAGTTTGTCACGTCCTGCTAAATAGCACGTTATCATACAAGAAATACTTCTAAAGTAATTCAGATAATAAATGAAAATACATTGTGAAAAATCAGATGTTAATAACTTATGAAAAGCATATTGGATAAAATTATTATATTAACATTAAATACTTGCTACTTTCTTTAAAAAATATTTTTTAAAAAGTGATTTGGAAGTGATGTGTCTCCCTGGTAGTCCTGGTGATAGCTTAGAAAATTTTACCATTTAATGATCCAGATTGGTTAGAATTTAAAGGGGAGGCGGTGTGGAAGTCATCTTACCAACCTTTCAGTTGTTGTAACTAGATCATAAAGTTTGGTTTTAGTAATTTTAGTTAGACAATTAGAAAACACTTAGGTCCTTCTGCACTTGTTTAGCTGGAGACAGGGATTGAAATTTTTTTGTTAGCTTGTTTTTCCAAGGTGAATTAGGAAGGTACGAGTTGATTCTTGAGTTTGTTTTAATGCTGTAAAGAAAGAGTTAAAACAACTACTGAAGGGCTTAGGATTTTCAGAGTACTGTGCACATACTAAGAATTATAGGCATGTTATCTTAAAAATTTTTGTCATCCAGCGCTAATGCCTGTAGCTATCCTCAATTCTTGTTGTTAGAGCTGAGGAGTGGGGAAATTACTGTAAATTTGTCTTGTGTACTTTTCTGAAAGCATCTTCTTCATTCCGGGAAACTTGCAAAGTTGATGAAAAAATGAGGTGGGGAACAGAACTTTGTTAACACTTAATTTTTATGTACACTTTAATGGTCCCTATTTGGGGTAATGTGTGCTGTTACATTCAATCTAGATCAGTCGCTATGGAAGAGACTTACTACAGAAGTCACTGGCTAAATATTCTGTAAGAGCAAGCCAGCAGAGGAATGTTGGAGTTTCTCAGTTCTCTTTGTAGCCCTCAAATGGGATATCTGCTGGTGGTGGTTAGATGCTACAGCCAACTATATGGATTTGATAGTTGATGTAACTTGCCATATTGCAGACCTGAAGATTTTTTGCAGTTCTGATGGAGGTAACCTGCAATCTGTTGTTCTAATTGTAAAATAGGACCCAGGAAAGCCTATCATCATGCAAGGTAGGAGAGAGCTGTCCCTGTGTTCCAATGACTTAATTATTGAGAGACATTGGATACTACAGTTTATAGAGAATATCTACATACATGGGTGCAGTCGTCTGCTTATTTTGAGCTGGCCAAATGCAGCCTAGCTCCACCATTTTTAAGATATTCATTAGTACTTTGACAATACTTTGTTCATGTTCCAAAATATGATACAAGTTATCAGAGTTTTCATAAACTATCATGTGTTAAGACATTAATCTTTTCTTAAACTTGTATTAGATTCTTTAAAAATCCGGTGCTCGGTAGAAAAACATTCTTTAATACCATCTGTCTAGTAAGGTAAATTCTTAAATAACACAGAAAATTTCATGATAAATTACACAATATTAATGAAATTCTAAGAAAGAACCTGGAATTACAAGCAGTTGTATCTACTGGAAGTTAGTATGACCTTTTATCACTTAAGACTAAGAATTTGTTGTAAATAGAATACATTATCTGTTATACTTTTAATAGATTCCACCAAAAGTTGAGTGAAATAGTTTTCAAAAGGTAGTCAATAAAATGCTTTAAAATACTCTATCAAGTTGTCAGTAGCTCTTGAATGTGTTACATACAGCTGAAATTTGAAGTTACTGTTCTTTGTAGTGGCTGTTTGCAATAAAGGAAGAACTTCAAACATTGTGGCAATTTTTTAATATAAAATAGCATGCCGTAACAATTACCTTGCATATTTCTATATAAATAAAAGCTAATCTTTACATACAACCTGAAGCTTGTTATTGTTTTGTGCATTACTGAGATGTTTCAGCAAAGACCTTGGCTTTTATGTAATAATTACTCATAGGAAGGATTGTAGAGGTATTTGTAAAGACCATGAAAAAGCAGAATCGTAACGAACTATTTAAAAATGGTTAGAGAGCACCAGCATTTCTAAAATAGAAAGAAGTTTGTGTTCTGGTTTTTACTTACTTTCCCTGATGTGTGGTTGTTTTCTTTCTGATCTGTGCTTTGTGTAACGCCAGCCTCAGCAGCTGTTGGTTCAAGGCCTTCCAGTCATCGGTTTGTGGGCACAGTTCATCACAAAGGAGGCTTTCTGTTTACTTCTCCATACAGCTTACCATCTTTCTCTTTCTGAGATCCTATGTAAAGCCTCATTGCTATTGTCATGCTTGCAACAAATTGTCACCTATTAGTAGGTATGTGCCTAGATCACTGTTGAAAGCCTATAAAAAGAAACAGCTGTTTTAGAGTTGGAGCTCCTGTTTCCAAAATGGAAGCAACTATATAAATCATTAATAACTCCTCAAGGTAGCATGATAGAATATTTCCTTTTTTTTTTTTTTCCTTCTTTTTTTCTTTTCTGCTTGCAGAGATTGAAAGCAGCCTTGACCCAGCAGCACCCTCAGGTAACAAATGGAGATACTGCCAAGGGACATCCAAGTGGGTTGGTTAGGACTCAGTCGGAGGAACCACGACCACAATCACTACAACAGCCTGCAACTTCAACAACTGAAACACCGGTATGACAGCAGAGTGGACATGTACTTCCTGCCCCCTTCATTGTTATGCAAAAAAAATCTTTTTTTCTTTACTCTGGATTTGTAAAATAGAGGTTAACATGAGCTACAGACTCCTCTTGGAGTAAATAGTTCTGTAGCAGTAAAATGTTTATAGTTCTTACATGTTCTTACGTGCCTCTAAAATGTATTATCCAAGATGATAATTTCAAAATAGATATTATCTACCTACTCAAATTTAGAACTAAGTCCTCCTGATTGCTGGAGTGCATTAACAGGAAATTCTGTGGTAACTGAAAATTGTACAACTGCTTAATATATATTTAAAAAATAAGTGCTTTTATTTTTTATTTATATTGCATGTTTAGTATTTTAGATCATAAACACTTGAGAATTTTTTTAACTGCATTGGGTATCATGGTTATGTTAATTTGCTTGAAGGGTCTCTACTGGGCTGCCACAAGAAGAGTCTCAGCTGTGTGATTAAGTGTAGTGTGTAATGCCGGGTACTGAAAGGGGGGCTCTGAGTTTAGGGGTGGTCTGCTGTCCCTTCGGGATGACAGATGAGAACAGGGGAATAAAGGACAAGAACTCTTGAGTCAGACTGGAAGTGGGAGTGCTACTGGAGCCATGGGTGAATCCTGGAGGATTGCTGCTGTTCTACTTCAAAAAACTTGTTGGAATGTGTTTTCAAAATGCTTTTAAAAATCTCTAAGAGTATTTTCAGAACTCATAGCATAATACTAATTTTATAAAAGCTACATACTTGGCCCAGAACTGGAGGGACCTGCATCTGCAGTGAAAGCCCTCAGATTCTTAGACTGGCCAGTGAAATCAAATAATGCATCAAAACAAATATGTTTGGAGCAAAAAGAGGAAAAAGTTACCCATTGTAAAATGATCTCCTTCTTAAGGCTGCTGTTCTCCCATATTACCTTAAGTTTTTTAAAAGAATATTTTTATAATACCACATAGCAGAATTTTCAAGATGAAAGTCTTGCTGTTTGGTTATTTTGTGGTTACTTTATAATCAGGATTTCAAAGAAAAAATTTGCAAGTGTTTCATTCCTAAAAGGCTGATTTGGGTTCCCAGGGGTGTTTTATTATTAGCTATCTAGCATTTATGTCAAATCAATATGCCAACTGATACGTGTTTGCAGTTTTTAATTTAAAAATAAAATTTTCTTACTGTGCTAGACCGAATGTGCGGGTGCACCAGTGAGCATGTCATGGAGATAGTTATATTCGGTCTATCCTATCACTTGAAAGGATTTTAAGATCCATTATATTGTTATCATAATTAATTAGATCTTTGCCTAGGGTCTGTATACAGCTATGAAAGGAGTATAATGTAGAGTTTAAAATACTCAAATATTTTGACTCTATTTTGTCATTATATGTGGGTGGATATAAGGGAAACTGGTATGCAGTGGTGGGGAACACATCAACAAGTAGGAAAATGCTGTCTGGAGATCCAGGGATCAGTGAGTGTCAGCACTGACAGCATTTGTCAAAACAGCTTCTATATATTGGGCATAAACAATTGTGTAGTATTTCAGTTGTGACAAGGTTTGTGGGAAGGGTCAAAAGTGGAAAATTTATTTCCTACTAAATGTAACTTTTAAAAGCTATTTTGGGTGAAAGAGTTTTTTAAAGGTTACCTTTTGTGAATACTTGTGCCATCAGAATCTGTAAAAGAACGTCTGAGAATCCATCTAAAGAAGTATTGCTTCCAGGCTTTATTCAGTTGCCAAATGTAAATGTCATATAAATTTAACTCTTTGAAGTGAGTGGCTTCTTTTAGTGCAATTTTAAACCAAAGCTAGAGCCATGATTAAAATGTTACATGTTAATGTAACATGGTAAGGAGTATAAATACAGTAAAATATTTTAAAACATAGCTGTAGAGTTAAATGACACAGTTTTCCACAAAAGAAATGTGTATAACCTGAATGTATTTAGAAATGTTGTGAATGCTCTTCTCGAGATGTGACGTGTACTTATACTAGTGCTGTAGCTTAAGTCATTAATAGTATTATACTGATAACTTTAATACTTTTCACTGTTCTCAGGCATCACCAGCTCAGCCTACACCACAAACACCAAATACAGGTGGTCGGCGAAGAAGAGCTGCCAATGAAGACCCTGATGAGAAAAGAAGAAAGTTCCTGGAGCGAAACCGGGCTGCTGCTTCCAGATGCCGACAGAAACGGAAAGTCTGGGTGCAGTCATTGGAGAAAAAAGCTGAGGACCTGAGCTCGCTAAATGGCCAGTTACAGGTATACTTTTTATTTCAAGTAAAAATGTATAAGGTTTTTGATTCTTAGACAGTGATCCTGGATCAGTGGAACTTAAACTTTGCATGAAATCTGAAATAGAAATGGTTTTGTAACTGGTGGCATAGGTCGGAATTGAAAATTCAGCATTAGTTGCATATACCAGTAAAATAAGAATATAACAGAATACTCAGATTTCAAGTTGTGTAAATTTTAGGATCATGCCCTTTTGTCCTTTGTCCCTTTTAAATAACTTTCAGACTGTGATACTAAACAAGGCTGACAAGATGTGTTCAAGTGAAGGCTTATTAGCAAAGTAATAGCCTTACCTTAAAAACATCTTGCTCTTAATAATTTGTATCACAGCCTGCGTTATTTAAATAAGATTTGGTTTGATTTCCTGTGGTTCTTTTTAACTTCACTTTTTTTCCTTTAAAGTGAATGTAGTGCTCGTGAAAGGTGCCAGATTGACATCACTGGAAACTGAAGGCCTCTTTTGTCCACAGAACAGGTACAGCACAGGCAGTGGCAGTGCAAATTTCACCACACTGCCCTCCCAGTGTGCATAAATCCTGTAGCGAGGGAAGTATACTGTAAGAGGGTAGTCTAACGTATGTTGCCAGTCATTTTTCCACCTCATTGGAAGGTCGGCAGTTGTTGGAAAGTTGTCATGTGGACACACTTTTCCCCCTGTAGAACAATCCATGACCCTTTTGTTTAAACTGCTATCAAATGTTAAAGCATACTTTCTTAATGTTTTCCAGCAGCACACGAGAATTGGCACAAAGTATTGTTTCAAAACAAAAAGTCTAAATGCTTTATTTTGAGAATTACAGAAAGGAAAAATGATGTCATTTCCTAAACGAAGAATTCATTTAGAAAATGCAATGGAAAGTATTTTGATATTTTAAAGTTTCACTTCTTGTTCTTTCATCAGAGCTGTTCACCGAGTCAGATTCACAGATCTTTTCCTTCCTATTAAAACTTCTCTTTCATGCTGTTTTGATAAAGAAAATGTCCCAGCTTGACCAACAGGAAAGTAGGGCATGCTGAGATTACTTTTTATCATGTAATCGAAATTACAGTGTATCAGTCGTCTTCATGTTCAAGTCTTTAAAAATACTCAACATCCCAGACTGTAAAATGCAAGAAATTCCTACCTAAGCACACAACGTGAAGTCATTTCCTGTGTTCCAAGAATCATAACACTGTGCACCAGCATTAGTTAAATTTCTTGCAAATATATAGTCTTCTCATACCTGTTCACAGTCTTTAGACACGTTCTTTTAATGCAGTCACAGTCCTCACTGTAAATCCATTAATTACAAAAAGGTTTGTAGCAATATAGCTTAAATAATCTAAGAAACAAGGGAAGGTAGATCTACAGGAAGAAAAACAAAGAACAAAAAAGATTGGCTATATTTCAGTTTTCTTAGGGAAAGTAATTCTTGGTATTATGTGAACTGCCTTTAACTTATACATACCAATTTTTATAACTGAAAATGATGTAAGTACCATAACCAAAAGATTTCCAGATTTCCAAGAGTTAACTCGGTAATAGTGAACTCAAGAAAAAGAATTTTCTTACAGTCTGCCAAAAGCAAAACCGTTAACTGTGAAGAACAGAATGACTTGTAAAGAAAATTGAATGTCAGAGAAATAATTAAACTGTACTTTATGTGAAAACATTAATCAATCCTATATTTCCATAATAATTCTTCACTTGACAGGCTAACACAGCTGATCAGCATAGTGGGCAGTAATGACCCATGATTACTTACTTTATATTTAATAGTAAATTTAATAAGTTTGGAGTTTTGCCTTAGTACAGTTTTATAGACTGAGTGTTAGGGTTTAGTAGTTCATATTTTGTTTAATATCTAAATGACCTGCTCAGCTGAATTTACCGAGATGTCACATTTCCAAAAGTAGCTTAATACCAAAATGACTACATTGCATTGCTTCACGTAACAATTCTGACTTCTTTCAACACAATTAGTAGCTTTCTTGTAAGGTCCATGTCAAAGCTTCTAATGTCAGTGTCAAGGTTTTTAAGACTGGAACTCTCTAACAGTACATACAGACTTTGAGGAGGTTTACTTGGTTGATGTATATTTTGTTCCATAGTTTTCAGCTTTGGAACTCTCTAACAGTACATACAGACTTTGAGGAGGTTTACTTGGTTGATGTATATTTTGTTCCGTAGTTTTCAGCTTTATGTAGATTAACTTCTGCCTACTTTCTTCTTTTAAATGTTTGAATGTAATTTCCTTTTTAAGCATTATTTTTCCACTTTTTGCTTAAGGGAAAACTTCCATCTATTACATCACACCAGTAACATATTTAGGTTAGGCTGACTGTCTCTATTATACGCTCTGCTATGTAAGGTTTTTTCATGCTTCCAACCTTTTAAGGTTTATTTACTGTTTGCTTTTTGTGGACTGTGTTTTCTAATAATATGTTGACTTGTTTATTGATCTTAAATTTTTATACCACATTGTGTTGCCTCTGTGCCTTGCACAATACTGCAGGGTATGGTATGCTATATAATGTGTTAAGGAAGTATTGACAGTGTGTCTCCAGTGACTACTCAATCGTATTGCAGGATCAGATGCCAAAGTTCATTCTATGGTCTCTATTTGGTCCCTGTTGCTTTAATAATCTTAGAGGGCAAAGCAGAATGGCCTGTCTTCCTCACGAGGTCATTGTAGGTTTTAAAGGATCGGCAATCAGTGGTAGTTTGTACTAATGCTGCAGAAGCTGCTTGACGAAGGCTAAATTATGAAAGAAATGCCCGTAAATAAAGGTCCTTATCCATACAGGCATATCTTGTTGAAGTTAGCCAAAAAGAAACAGGAAGAGCGGTGTTTAACTCGGCTACAGACAATCCCCTATCCCTATGAGTCACACCTACCTGTCTCTGATGATAGTTTTATTAAATAATACCTCACAAACATTGTCCCACACCTTGTTGAGTAAGGATTTATCTGGTCCCACTGTCACACATGCATTTTGGATCCCGGGAGAAATAGGCAGATACAGAAGAACATATTGTACGCTGCGTGGTATATCTTTGTAAGAATCCAGAAGCCCAAAGTATCTTTTGGAAAATGGAGTGCAGGTAAAAATAGATATGCTTTACTCCAGAAACCTGCTTTCTAATGTTGGCACATTCTGAAATGTGGGAACATGGAAATTCTTCTAGATAGCATGTGAGGTGTATTTCATGCTTATTTAAAGAAATGTTGATGCCTACACTTGACTTGATATCTCATTAATGAGGAGGACCTTTCCAGTGCGAAAACTGGAAATAATCTTTCTTCACACCAACGGCTGAAGTGTTTGTTCCATGTGTTTCTTCTTGTTAGCCTGTTTTTCTTAAAGACCACCACATGTTAACATATTTAGAATGAGGTGGAAAAACTTGCTATTGTCGCATACATGATAAGAAAACTACAGCGTGTATAGGAGCTGGTTCTAACAACCTCCCTATACCGTGTATAGGAGCTGGTCCTAACAACCTGACCTTTATTACCAGTCAGAAGTGGTTCTTACTGGTGATAGGTAAATGGCAACCATGGATTGCCTTTCTGTGACATTCCACGTACCGTGTGTCTAGCCAGACGTACTCTGTTCTACTTTCAGGAATGATTTGTGCATTGCATATAGCACTATTGGCAAACATTGTCTGTGTTATTAACTATGCTAGCTATGCATTCAATGAGAATACCTCAACTTTTTTAGTATAGGAATGCTGTTCCATTTTCTTCAGATCTGCTTTAATGTAAGATAATATATTTGCTTTTTCTATTTGTTAGCAAAATCCTTAGTATTTATAATACAACCGACATTAATCTATAAACTGCGTTTTCAAAAATTTTTCATAAACATTTGTTTTACTTACACTGATAAAGAGTGACTTCGTACTTACATGTGCTGTTTGTGTATAAAATTGTTGCTTAAAATGTGAAAGATGAAGGTAGAAGATTTCTGAAAACCTTTTCCCAATTTGATCACTTATTTTGCCAACCTTCCTTTAAACTAACAGAAGTATGTTTCATATTCTTGGACATTGCTGCTCCTGTAGATTATCAAGAAGTGTCTCAAAACTACATCAGCACTTTCTTTTTTTCCCCCCAACTATGTCCGTTCTGTGCAGCTGCCTGCTTGGCATCCAGATTTGTGGCTCCTCGGTAAATAACATGGTGAATTAAGAGGAGACTGAGAGCTGGAGGCAGAAGTAGTGTGATTTCTTAACAGCCCAAGATTTCAGGACATGTAATGCCAGCTGGTAGAGATTTTGTGGCGGGTTTGGTTGGGTTTTTTTCATTACAACCTTTTTTTTGTTTGCAATCACATTTTTCTTTCATTAGAAATGTCCATGAATCAGATTTTGGCTTTGTTTCAGCTCTTGTTTTTGTTTTAAATATAAAGTTTCTAAAAGGGATATTTGACACAATAAAATGACTGAATAGAAAAGTAGTCCTTAATAGCTTAAGAGGATTTTGCAAGTATAAAGGCTTGAAATTTTTTGTCTCTTAAATGGAGAGAGGGGACACGGAGGAGCTTTTCTTTTAAAAATCTGGTATTTTAGTTACAGTATTTATGACCTATGTTACTTAGTGTAATTCAGCCTAATAAATTCTGTTCTTAAAAATTGTTTTCCTTATTTTGGAATCCTTTCAGTTATAATTCATCTCTTCTCTGACTGTGTTCCCTTATTTCTAGCTTGCAAGTAACTAGATTGACTTTCTCATGGTTTTTTTCCACATAATTTTATTTGCAATCCAATTTTCCTGTGTTTGTTTTTTCTTTAACTTGCTCTCAAATGTATAAACATATGCATTTACCAAACAATTATGTCATGTGTGCGGTATATTATGCTAATATGCCAATGTTCTTTCAGTTTAAGTAACTTCAAGTATCAATGGAACGGATTTATGTTTAAAAGAAATTAACCCATGAAAAGCATATATCATGGCAAGATATGGGTATCACAAAGCATTACAGATAACTTGATTCTGTAGTTACATAAACAGTTTTCTACTATTTTAAGTGAAAATGAATCTATCAAAATGCCATGCCGTTCTTAATTGGGATTGTCACGTGTAATGCACTTATGTAGCGCTTCTCATCTGTAGATATCAAACTGCTTTACAGGGAAGGTAAGTATCGCTGTCCTCCATTTTACAAATGGGGAAATTGAAGCACAAAGAAGTAAAATGACCTTGCTCAAGGTCACCCAATAGTGGAAAGCCACAGCCTGGAAATGAACCCAGTCGCTAGATTCTGCAAGTGCTGTCTCCTAGGTTACACTCCACTTTATTTCAGGATTTTGTCATTATTATCAATTATTCCTTCATGCAACACTTTTATGTATGGTTGCCAAAGAGAAAATTAATATGGAAATCAACAGACATTTACTAAATTATTTTCCATGACATGACATTTTCTTTTTCCAAGTCCAAGTACAAATATAGTCACCAAAAATCATTCTGCATCTGCTGATTTTTTTTTTTTTTACCTTTTTTTTTAATGTTGGCTGTGGCATCTGTTAAAATGTGGGTAGTTAAATGTAGGTTTACTCTGATTAGAATTGATCACAAAACCTTGCAGAAGTGTCTTACAGTAGCTGGATCATGTGAATGAGACTATATGTAGACTCTGCATCTACAGACTGAAAAACATATGTTGTATTTTCCAAAAAAGCATTTCCTAGTTTAAGACAATCATAAAATAAAGTTAGCCAAGTTTCAGCTAATATTTAAGTATTCTGAGATAAAAGAAATGTATATATTTTTGCATTATATACCAAATGGAAACTTCTTGTATTTTATCTACCCCTAAATGAACAACTGAAAATCCTATAAAACTTAATACTTACCTTCAAAATGTGTGTAGTTTGAGCCTGGTAAAGTACATAACTTTCTTCTCCTTTAGAATGAAGTCACCCTGCTGAGAAATGAAGTGGCACAGCTGAAACAGCTTCTTCTGGCTCATAAAGATTGCCCTGTAACCGCCATGCAGAAGAAATCTGGCTATCATAGTGAGTAATGTTCCATTACCTATAGCCTTAGGCTGCATCAATGAAATATTGCCAAAGTGAACTGAATGAACATTAAAATTGAGAAGTGCAGTTCTAAAATTACATTGAAGATTTAAAAAAAAAAAAATCTCAAAGGTTATTGGAAGACAGGAATGAATATGTGATATTTAGAAATATATTTTTAAGTCCGTTCAGTTGAAGTGTTGCATAACATTGAAGGTTTTATGTTGGTTTAATAAATGCATATGATAATTAGCATTTAAGGACTATCGGTTACTACACCTGCTTTGGAAAATATAATTAAAGTATTAAAAGCACATGATAAACCATTTTTTATACTTTATCTTAGCCTAGTACGGTGAAAGGTCCTTGTGGGTTTTTTTTCTTCATCATAATGAGATTTCAGTAGAGGTAATATAACAGCTGTCCTCATTTACCATAACATCCAGGATCAGTCAAGCCGTTAAAATAATCAGATGCAGGTTCATGGCTCCTACTGTACAATGTCTTCTAGATTGTTTTGATTTCCACATTAAGCAAGTACTTTTCTATAAACGGGGTATTTTAAAAAGTAGTTCTAATACTGAAGGGAATACTGAGAGTTTCAGTAGCTTTTTTTTTCTAATACATATTTTTACTTAAAGGCGCTCATTTGGTTTTCATCCTTCCAGCATTTTAAAGGTTAATTACGCTTTCCTGACTTGTAACTTCATTTTTGGATATGATACACAGTGCCAGAACCAGCTGCTGCTGCTGTAGAATAAATGGCCAATTTTGTCCATTGTACACAAATTTGTTACAAATAACTGAGCTGGGAATGCATTAGGCAACATTCATAATATATAACCCACAGCTTTCGTTTTTATGATTTAGTGATATTTCAGGATATTTGTAAATGTGAAGATTGTTTCTGCCATATGTAGCCACTTCATTTTAATTTGCCAGTGTCAGTAATTCAGGAGAATAAAGGAACATTTTGTATTGCATGCAAACAGATCCTCAGGTGCTTGCGATAAAACTTAATGGCCACCATCTTTACTTGTAGTCATTGTAAGCAATTTCATCAGAATGGGCAATATTTTTTAATTTAAAAGATTCAGGAGATTTAGCAACTCTCCATTGCCATATATATTTAGAATACTGATTTTGTCAGTTTTGAGCTTATAAATCTTGGTCCTTTGATCTCCAGTCATTTTGACAAGACGGAAAATAGCATCTTGGAGTAAATTGGAACAGTATAGAAATATGTTTGGGATTTATATTAACAATGATTGCTGCAGGGATGAGGCCATTATGGCTCCCATCTGACAGAACCACATAATTTCATACGGAAGCTACTAGGGGATAACATTATGCATGCAAGGTTTTTAAAAAAAAAAAAAGAACAAACAACAAAAAACTGTAGGTTTCTTGAATTTTGATGTTTTGAGGATGCATGTTCCTGAATTGGCATGAAAAATATTTAAGCGTAAGTCTTAAACTGGTAAACTAATTACATGCTAGGGAGTTCTTCGTTGAAGAATTAACAAATGGCCTCTTTAGTAATGCTTCTTTTTCTGCCCTCAGAAAAGGACTATAATGTTCCTAATTCACTAAAGAATGCCAAATGAATTAAGAACTAAAATACTAGTCAGGGGAAAAAGCCTACACTTCAGAAAAACATAAAACAATAGTGCACAAGGAGATTGGACGCATAGCTCACCTAGTCTCTTGAAAAGTCTCTTTAAAGTCAAAGTTCAGCATGAATGATAGTTGTAATGCCATCCCTCTGAAAGGATTTTGTCACATTATCTCCATGTGAATGTTGTTAGGAGAGCATGTTGGCTAAGTTACTTACCCACAGTACAATTTATGCGAGGAAAAACTGGTTTCAGTTAATACATTCATGAAAATGGTGTCATAGAAAGTATTTTTAAATAAACATATTATGTTCATCAAGTCATCTTAAGTTGAATTGCCTCAAAAACGTATTGAGTGGTTTAACAGTCTGTCTCTGTGGAAGAAATTGAAGACACGAGATTACAGAGCTCCTGCAGTGCTGAGTATTGTGCACTGCTGAGACAGTGCTATTTTATACCACGCAGACTGTGTTTTAACAGCTAAGTCCACTATTTAATGGGGTTTCATGTATGATGCACTTAAATAGGCACAAATAAGCTATTGCTTTTCAGGATATTTTTGGCACTTACTTTTACATATCTTTTAAGACCTTTTGGATTTCCCAGGCACGTTTTTGTCTCGGGCCAAGTGAAAAGCACAACAGTGCTGATATCCCTTTCTTCTTCTAAGATTGTTCTTGGGATCATATTTTCCTTGTGCCTGCTTCAAAAGAGGGTGTCATCAGGACAGAGAAACCAGAAAAATGGTTATTGCGCTTTGAGGCAGCATGGATGAATTTCTGTTGCAATGTTTGAGTTTTCAGCCAGTTTAAACTTTTTTATTTCCCAAAGAAAGATGCTATTGGTTCTGAATGCATCTTTAAACATTAGGGGGAAGAGAAAAAGTGCTGTGTATAGGAGAAATCTAAACGCTGTTCATTTATTTTTCATTTTAGCTCTTCTATACCAGGTTATTTCTAAAAGTCTTCTGCAGTACTCCTATATTTTCTCAAGCTTTTTCTGGACTTGGAGCAAGAAAAAGGTGAAAGCTTCTGAGAAGAAAATGTGTTGTGAAAATTAGAGCTGCAAAAAAAAAAATTGAAAAAGGTGGTTTAGGTATTTTTCAAAAGGACATTATGATATTCAAGAACATTTGTACCAAACTGCATATAAGGCAAGATAAATAGAGGCTGCAATGTAGGTGGTATTAAATGGGGGTTTTTGTGTTCTTTCTCTAGTTAGTTTTAAAGAAATGGTAGAAGGCGACTAACCAGATTCAGACCTGGGATAATTTGAACCATGCAAACCACTATGTTCCTG